>NC_052533.1:96941209-97095495 GCF_016699485.2 Gallus gallus | reverse complement strand
TGTTTGTTTGTTTTTAGATTATATATTGTCCATTATTATTATTTCTTGTGATTAAAGTACTCCTCCTAAACTATTCGTATTTGGGTTCCTTTGAGAACCCAAATGAGTCTTCCTGTCTTTGAAATATACACTGTTTTATGGTCTTAGGAATAATGTTCTATGCACATCTTCACATCTGCAGTCTCTGCTACTAAAGGATAAAAACTAAACATTGTTTAATTAGTACATAAGCTTATTTTATTTAACTTTAGCCATAAGGAGGCATCTATTCAAGAAAACGGAGGTATTTAGGGATTTCTAAACTCTACACTACTTTTTTGATGCAAACATAATTAATGATAAGCATGTGGATTTATTAAAAAGCATTAAGTGAAATTCAAAACAAACAAACAAACTACCAAACTGCTCCAGATCTCCATTGTATCATGTAGGTAGAACCTCTTTAACATAAGAACTTAGAAGACTCAAGGATTCCTTCTAACTTGCTGTAAGCACTAACAGCTGTCACTTCAAGGATTTCACCTGTAGAAGATCTGTAAGGCTGAAAACTTCTCCCTCATGAGAAACTGTAGAAATGCAATACTAATGCCATTTGAAACTAAGCAATGCAGTGGAATGTATGTTCTCCTGAGTAACAACCAGGCATGCGCAGAGGATTAACAAGAAAACATGACTAGTTACAGCCTATTTTTAGTAGTACTTTGACTTTAAACATATTTGTATTCTTGAAAACTGCTTGGTATTTCTATTCAAACAGACGTGAAGGATGAAAAGGAATGAAAAGCAGAAGATTAGGAAAGCAGATGATCCTCTCTGTTTACATTCTGAGGAAAGCTTATGTCAGCCTACATTTTGGGATTTGCACAAAGCTGTTTGACGGGAACAGGCTCTCCCCAATAACGAGAACTGCAGAAATGGCTATGCCTCTTGAAGTATTTGGACTACTCCCCTGTGCCAATACACAGAAGTGTGGGGAGGCTACTGAGAATTCAGGTTCCTAATTTATTTCCTTGATAATGAAGAAATGAAAAAAAGGGAGACAAGGGAAAAAAAGGAAAAGGAAAGCTTCTTCCATGTTAATGCAAAGGCCAATTAAATTAAATTAGTACAGGGAATCTAGAAAACACAAGACTAAGAAATTATTATAACAGTTATAAAAATTGCTCTGGGGTATCCACCGTTGACTGAATTTCTCAGTAAAAAGAAATAATAATTAATTTTGCTAGCCATTAAAATCCATGAACATTCATCTCATCTTGTGTTAAATCCACTTCAATACTTTTACCCTAAGACAGACATAATTTCTACATCCTTTTGTAAATGCTGCTCTTTGTTTAATATTCCTTCCTGCTCTTTCTCTTTGATTTATACATAAAGGATTGATTAATTATTTCCTCCTTTCCTTGGTTTCCCCAGTGTTAGCTATGTCTGCCCCATTAAGTAGTTCTTACTGTGAGGAACAGTCAATCCTGATTTAGTCTATTTTTTTTTTAACTGAATACTCCAATTTCATCAATTCTGAGAGTTTACAATGAAAAAAATGCATTGTGTAAAAGAATTCTTTTAAGATTCAAATTTTATTGTCTAGCTTACACTGTTTTCCCCTTTTTTTCTTAGCCTCCCAAGTGATATTTAACTATGATCCCCAGAAGTCCCTTCCAAACATGACTTTTCTCTGATGTTACTATTTAATACATCATTTAGGTTGAATCTGAGTTGAAATGGAAAGACTAATTTGTTTAGTATCAAAATAAAAGTTAAGTTTGCATGATGATGTCCACTGATTCATCAGCTCACCTCAGTTTTATATTCTGTTACCTTGTTTTAGTTTTTGCATTAAAACATTAATCTGAAAACGTCTTATAAAATAGAAGATTGTTTCCAATTGTTCCGAAGCTTCCAGAATTTCATGTAACTGAGGCTTCTTTCATGGCTCTGCTGGCTGCTCGCATCAAGATCAGAGTCCCCAAAACAAACAGCTTAGTCTGGAGAAGCTGTTTGTGCAAAGTTGAAGACTGCGTCATGATGAATATTTATACGGGAATGAATTGAGGTTGCACAGATAAAGGACGGTTTCCTGACTTAAAAGAAAAGTGGTATGTGATAGATACATGCATTATTCACACACAGTACAGGATCAGTCTTTTAATAGAAGTGTTCATGAAGCCACATCCTCTCCCTCTGCCTGGATCGGGTCTGGAACAAGGAGGACTGTTCCTTGTCATAGCAGAAATCTGCAGTGGCTTTTTGCTTTGTGTTCAAGGTCGTGCAAGTTACAGTTTTTAAAGTGTTACAATCTGGTGAGATTTACTCAGGCTTTCTCAGAGCAAAAGCCATATTCATACCACAAAAAAATATTACAATCCTCCGACTCCAATAATGGTTCAGCAGACTTCTTAAAGAAATCTTCATGAAGATATTTGAAAGAAATCACTGGAACCCTCCTAAGTTTATTATTCAAATTCCTTTAGAGGTAGCAAGAAACTAAAGATTACAGAGAAATCAATGTTCATGCATCTAACATAGCGCATTATATGATTTTATATATACTAAGCATACAAAAACTCCAATTTGCTTTGCCTTGCTTCTAACCTTTCCCATTTTATGCAGTACCACATAGAAAATAACTTTATCCCACAATTTACATTTTAAATCTCTTTCTGTTTTCTTACTTCGTTTGCTCAGAACCTAGTTTTCATGCAAGCTGACCTACTTTATCTTATTTTGGTACTTGCAGTAAATTCCCTTAAGCTTGTCTATGCCAACATCATTTAAAATGTCTTCTGTACACTGGTAATCAGTTCTCTTAAAGCAAAAGGCACTATCAGGACTGCTGCAAGAAAGACAGACTATTAGTCCCTCTGAAAGTCAGCAAGATGTTTTTACACTGTAACAGTATTTTTTTCATCAAACTCTTTGGAAGTGAAAGCAAAAGAAAACAAAATTCAGGTCCAAACAGATCTGGGACTTAGAAGATAATTTTAATACAGCTGGCACTAATAGCCCCATTTTTAATAAACCTAAATCCTTTACTGTTTTATCATTGGTAATAAACTAAAAACCTTCTCTAGGAGCTGGTAAATTGCTTACAATATTTAAAAAAAAGCAGCTCTCCTCAAGAAGAGGTAAATTGTTTTACTGCTATTGTGTTCAGATATGAAAAGCTGGATCCCGCTGAGTGAGACAGAATTTGACAAAAATTATATTTGGATAACTGTTGCTCTGCAACTATTACATTTACAACTGAATTCCCACCACAATCTTTACATTGCTCCCACTTTGCAGTCTTCAAGCAACCAGTAAAAGCAGCAAGTAAAGTTTGTGGTGAAGGCTGGAGTTCCTCTGTGAAAACAGGCATTATATTCGTTGTGTCTGTGGTGGTACAGAAACTACAAGGGCTGACTGTAGTCCAAAAGAATTTAACTTTCTCCTTTTGATTTACTGGTGAAACAAAACATAATCTTTCAAGAGGGAGTTTAAAATAATCTACAGTATTTGTGTAGCTGAGACTTCCATAGGTCTAGTGAGTACTAGCTGGCTGCATTGGTTTGCAGTTAAAATGGGCTCCCTGAATTTAAAACAGTATTTTAAATACTATTGTCAAGCTAAATGGTGAAGTTATTTTTTTCCCTCTGGAAAATGGCTCTGGAGATAACATTGGGAAGAAGTGACTATAGAATGGAGAGGTTATAAATCCCCCAGTCTACTGTAAATAGTTTGGAGAGGAAACACAGCCAGCACATTCCTAACACAACACAAAAATGACTTTATTCATACTTCTGCATAATTGTTCAGGTCATGAGGAAGGGCACTACACTGCAGGACTAGATTACCTCTCTAAGAGAAGACTAGAGAAAAGTACCATTTTCTTCTGGTTTTCTGTCTTTGGACTACCTGTTATTTTCAGGAAGTTTGGGAGAATCATCCAACCTTTGTACTCCTCACATACAGAAGGTCTATTGGTATAGCTGTGCTTACAGATAGGATTTCAGTCAGCAACATTACACAGGGAATCCAGCCATCAGGGAGCAAAGCATGTATCAAAGAACTCTATTTTACTTTCCCATACACTAGCAGGGCAGTACAGGCACACCACCACGGGAAAAGATAAGTACTAAACTAGAGCTTAGTGCTTACTATCATAAACCATAATAACAACAATAAAAATATTGAGATCACAGGAACCAAGCAGGTTTTTTAGACAAGTACCTATCAAAGAACATAGAGACCTTTAGCATCTAACAAAAGCTGGGAACATCCTAGATCCTTTCACCATGAAGAAAATTAACCTCAACTGGAATTTTATCTAGGCAAATGCAAATACCTACTTTTGTCAGGGCTCACGTTCCTTTGTTTTGTTTTGTTTTTCTTCTATCACATAACTCTCCTCTTTAGTAAACCTAAAACTCTGCAACATTTTCACTATTCATCACTGAGGTCCACAAAAGCATTGAGAAAAAAATGTTCAAATAGTTTAGAAGGAATATTTCAGTACAGATTCTGAATTCATAGTCCCCGAATTCACAGTGCTATTTTAATGAAAATACAGAAAAACAACACTGCAAAACAGTAGTCAGAGTACTGATAACTCATTAACAACTACACAGACTAATTAGAGCAACAAAAAGAAGATGAAAGAACCTCCAGACCTGGGAAAGCTTCTCCTGGACTTTAAGTTCCTTTTCTTATCAAACTCCATTTAACTGGGGTCTGTTGAATTCCCACACAATTAAATTTTCAAGGCAACTGCAGTTACTACATTTGTTTAAGTTAGATCACAAACTCTCATTCCTTGGTTAAAATTTGGAACACCATCTAAATGTCAAAAATCCAATTTCCTCCATACTGAAGAAACAATGTTAAATCGAATTTGTTGTAAAAACATAAAGTAGAACGTAAGTTATATTCACATTAAGTGTTCAAGTAATGTAAAAAAAAAAAAATCACTCCTTTTTAAGAAAGGGTAAGAAAAATTTCATGAGAATAATATTCAAATATTTACCTACCAGAATTGTATTACTCCTTGAAGTAGAGCCATCTGGTGGACATACCTCGTTGCTACATACAATTGGACAGTCACCTCCAATTGCTTTATTCGTAGGTGGAACCATGCATTAAGAAGAAGAAGAAAAAAAAACTGTTCAAAGTTTTTTGCTTTCAATTCAGACTCAGATACATATATATGCACATTCATTCATTTCCATTAACATAATCATAGGTAATTAGTACCACAGAAAAACTAAGTTGCTTGTTTGGCTTTGGTTTAGATGCCTCACATTAGAAAATGTTGAACATTGTCCCACAAAAGGCTCTCCAAAGAGCATTCAGATGAGAAAACAGCATGACACTGACTTACTCACTATAAATTCTTGACAATTGCAGTCCACAGTAATCCAGAAGTAGTGATGATCACTATTCCTTGGACCAAAAAGATAATAACAGCTAGTAGACGAGCTTCTTGGAGCTCCTCAGTTCAAAAAAGACAGGCAACATCTAGATAGGGCCCAGTGGAGGGCTATGAAATGACTGGGGAACTGGAGCATCTCTTTTATGAGGAAAGACTGAGAGACATGAGACTGTTCAGCCTGAAGGAGACTGAGAGGGGATCTTATGAATGCTTATAAATATCTAAAAGACAGGAGTCAGGTGGATGGGGCCAGGCTCTTTTCAGTGGTGCCCGGTGACAGAACAAGAGGCAATGGGAACAAACTAGAAGTTCTGTATGAACATGAGGAAAAACTTCTTTACTGTAGGGTGTCAGAGTGCTGGAACAGGATGCCCAGAAAGGCTATGAAGTCTCCTTCTCTGGAGATATTCAAAACACACCTGGACAATTTCCTGTGTGACCTACTATAGGGAATGTGAACCTGCTTTAGCAAGGGGTTGGACTGGGTGATCTTCAGAGGTCCCTTCCAGCCCCTATGGTTCTGAGACTCTGCGACCTTCATTATGCTTAAAAGCACACAGCCACTACTCTCCAGATCCCTGCTATTTCATCCAAACTGAACACCAAGATTCTGACTGTCCAAAACCCTTTTCAGACTAAAGACAAAATCTTGCATTCACAGCCTAAGAGGTGGCTTGCTGCTGTGGCCTGTAAAAATGCCAGAGGAGTTTCAGTCCCAACACAACAGCATTACAGCAGTGGTGAAATATCCCACGGTGTTAAGCAACCAGTTTTATATTTTGCAACCAAGATGCAACTAGGATATCAAATAATTGAGTGTTAAAACTTACAGTGGAAGTAACAGCTACAGGAGTCTTGTGGCAGAGCTAAACTGAAAGAGGAGAGATTTAGATTAGATTTAGATTAGATGACAGGTGGAAATTTTTCACTAAGAGGGCAGTGAGGCGCTGGCACAGCTGCCCAGAGAAGCTGTGGTGCCCCATCGCTGGAGGCGCTCAAGGCCAGGTTGGATGGGGCCCTGGGCAGCTGAGCTGGTGGGGGGCAGCCCTGCCCATGGCACGGACTGGGACCATGTGGGCTTTGAGGTCCCTTCCAATGCAGGCCATTCTGTGGTCCTACAGTTCTGGGATTCTAAGGCATCTATATGTGCAAATAGCTGGTCAGCATTTTGAAGGGTAGACAAGAACAACATCTACAACATGCTTGATCCTGCTAATATTTTCACTGGCAAATTTTCCTTTGTGTGGTGCACAAACAGCAAGTTGATGCTTTCAGTTAAAAAGTATGTATTTATTTTATGCTAACGTAGGGTGGTTTTGGTTTTTTTGGGGGGTGACTGTTAATGTGTAACTCACTGCTTGCAAAATACATGTTTTAGAGGACATTCCTTAGGTTTCTTGACAGGAGCAACTCTGCCAGGAATGAAATTCTGCTTCCAATATCCAGGTACTAAAAACTATTGCCAATTTGCTCTCATTCACTCATTGCGAAGAAGTGTGGAGGTCGTACCTCCCTTCACTTCTTCCTATAGCAGTTCGTGATTTTGGCATCTAATGCCGATCACTGGAGATGATGAGGAGACCAAACCAAGGCCTAGTATGACAAGAGTAGCACAGGTGCCACGCAATGGACAGGGCAATCAGGATCTGCCCAAATTTGCCCAAGATTTGCTGTCATGAGGGCTGCCACTGCCTTTACACGGACTGGCTTCACAGCACAGCTTTCCCTCCGTGCCCGTGGAGTACTACTGCTGCAAAAGCCAAGCGCTTCCCAGTTATCGCCTATTATTTCCCCGAGACACCACATCCAAACTCTTCCTCCCACGGCACCGTTAGTCAGCGTGCGGGTGGCTGAGCCAGGCGTGCGTGTGTAGGGAACTGTGTACACGGGCTGAAAATTGTGTTTTAAATGCGGGCACGGCGGCACGTCTGTGAGGGGCCTGGTCCGGGCGGGAGCCGGGGGCCGGCTGGCTGTCAGGGGCTCGGGCCTTTGGCCTCGCCCGCCCTCAGGGCACAGCGCTGGGCGCCCGTTGGGCAGCTCCCGGGCTTCTCCCGGAGGGGCTCGGGGCGTCGCCGGCGGGAAGCGGCAAGACGGCCCGATATGGGGGCAGCGGCCTGCGGGAGGCAACGGCCACCTCCCTGCCTACCTCTCTGCCCGCCTGCGCAGGGGGCGAGCGTTTCCCAGCCCGCGTTGCGTGTGCCAGCGTGAGTGTGTAAGCGTGTCGGCGTGAGTGTGCGCGGGCGGGGTGCCCCCGCCCCTCCCCGCCGGCGCCCGGCGCTGCGCGGTGGGCTGGCGCTGGGGTATTTACGGTAAGGTGGACCCGGCGGTGGCAGCTCGGCGTCAGGTGATCGGCGCGGAGGAGCCGCCCGGGGAGGAAAATGCAAGATGGCCCAGCGGGGCCCTGAGGGGCTCCGCGGCGCCCCCTCCCCGCCCGCCCGCGCCCCCCGCCGCCGCCGCCGCCCCGGCGCGTAGGGCCGGCGGGAAGCGCCCAGGCTATAGCCCCGCCGCGCCGCAGCCCGTCCCCGGCAGGGGCACCGAGCCATGGGGCTCTGCTACAGCCTGCGCCCGCGGCTCTTCGGCGACGCCGGCGGCTCCATCTCGTCCAGCGCCGGCGCCGCCTCGGAGCCCGAGCCGCCGGCCGAGCCGCACGCCGCCCCGCAGCCGCAGCCTCTGGGGGAGGGCGCGCTGCTCCGGCCCGGCGGCAAGCCCGGCGGCGGCGAAGCGGACGGGCCGCCGCTGCTGCTGCAGAACGGCGGCGGCAACGGGGCGGCCCCCGAGCGGCCGTCGCTGCCCAAGGCCGGCGGCCCCGGCGGGGGAAAGGCGGCGCGGCAGCAGCAGACGCAGCACCCGCCGCCGGCCCTGCAGAGACCCTGGGAGAAGCTGCGCCTGGAGGAGCGCGAGGCGGAGAAGGAGGCGAGGAAAGTCAGCAAGAGCATCGACCGGGCGCTCAAAGAGCAGAAGCGGGAGTACAAGCAGACGCACCGCCTGCTGCTACTGGGTACGTGCGGGGCGAGCGGGCGCGGGCAGGTGTCCGGCGGGGCTGCCGCCGCCCCCCTTTGTCTCCCCGCGCCCCTCCGGCCGCCCCCGGCCCTGCCCCGGGCGGTCTCCACCCCCTGTCGCCCTCCTCCTCCTCCCCCTCCTTCTCCTCCTCCGCCGGGCTGCGGTCCCGCCGACGCGGACGGCTCCTCCCCGGCGGCCGGGCGGGAGGGAGCGGGCGAGAAAAGGGGGAAAAAATGGCCACGGCGGGACGTGAGCCTGAGGGTGGGCTTCCCCGGCTGCCGGTGGGGAAGGGGGGTGGCGGGCGCAGCCTCCTCGTGCGGAGGAGCGGGGCGAGGGCTCCGGGCGACGTGGGCAGGTCTGTTCCTCGCGCAGCCTTCGCCGCAGGATGCCGGCCCTCAATCTCTGTCGTCGGCTTTGGTCCCCGCTTTTCGTCTCCGAGGTGCTACGTGCGGTCTGCTGCTGCGCTGCTCTTTCTAAGCATTAGTTAATGGCCCTCTCCAGAGGCTTTGTACCAGCTGATACATTTACAGTACGAAAACCACAGGGGTATCTCGTACAAGCATCTCATTTCCTGCAGGAAACAGAACAGTCATACTGCAGGGCTCTTTATGGGCTGAGCGGAGGGCTCGTTTGGCCTCTTAACCGTGGCCATAAATCGCTAATTTCTCGTAGCCTGGAAATACTGACGTCCTCCTGCGTTGGCCCGTCTTCACGAAGTTCTGCGGCGTGGAGTTCTGGGGGTTATTGGGGTTTATTCCAGATACCGGGTACCGTATGTCTTTATAAAGCCATTTCCGTGCTGTTGGATTCCTTTGGTCCCGTTGGTGGGTGAGGGGAGGAGAAGATAAAAAATATGGCAGCGCACAAAAGGTGCGAGCAGTGTCTGCTGCCAGGACTGTAGTGCTCCAGTTCTAAAAACAAATCCTTGGCTCTATTATTATCCCTAAAATGCCAGCCTGGAGGATACCAGCGCAGCTTGTAAAAGGAAAGAGGAAGAAGATGTAATTCCTGCTCCGTGGAATTAATAATTTTCTTGGTAGAGCCCTCTTCCTGATGCTTGAACTGGTCTGGTATTTATTTTCAAACACCATATTCCGTTTTAAAAAGTGTATCTTTAGAGATTTCCCTTCCCATGATCTCAGAAAGCGTATTGTTGCCAGTATGGCTACGAGAAGGCAGATGCTGGTGGCCATCCTCCAGAGAGCAGTGGAACAAAGGGATCCTACCACATAGAGAGATGCTGCTGCAGTTCACAGATGGGTGGTTGTCATAGTGAACCTGTGTGGCCAACACCTGTTTAGAAACAATGCAATTTAACCAATACACCGTCTCGCCTGGCAACCTGAAAGAAACTCAGTGCTAATCATACTCTTGCATTGGATTCTACATTAAAATGTCGTAACTATAGGATGCTCTTCATCTCCGTGTCACAGAGAGGAAACGCTGGAATACTGTTTCATCCCGAGTAGATCAGGGCCTGACATAAATGTCTGGTTTGGGTGTCAGGAGAGCTGCAGGTGCTTTGTGCAGCTATTTGCACAGCATTGGAAACTGCTCTGGATAAGAGGAAAATGTTAGGATGGTGGAAGTTTTATTTCTCAGAGAAGTAAAATTGCATTGCAGAAGGTAATTGTTTTCAGTCTCGCACAGGGAGAAGTCTTAGGATGAATACAAAGGTTCTTTGGAGAAAATAATATTATCAGCTTGATGTTTCTAGAATTTCTGGTGGTAGATGACTTGATCCCTGTCCTCAAGACCTTCCTGGTGGCATGAACCTAGGGACATACCTCTGCTACAGGAAGGAGGAATATCTTTGTGATTCAACATGAAGGAAATGCCTAGTAGAGGGGAATGGTGAGTGCGGTGACAGCAGAGCACCAGTGCAGGATAAACAAAGTTGAGCAGCAGGGTTGGTGTGGGTTTTGTTTGTTCCTATTTTTAGGTATAATCTTGTAAATAACAGTTTCATTTCGATTCGTCTTGTTTGTCTTACGTCTGAACTGGGGTGAATTTAGAGGATTCTGGAGAAATTCTGGAGAAAAATGTGTATATTTTAAGGAGCAACTACTAAATCTCAAGAAGGTATGCAAGGGAAATGCACTGATAATCTCAAGAGTCTTTTAAATAGCTAGTATATCAGAAGGGAAGCCTCTTCTACGAGTGTTTGAGAATGACCTTTCAGTAAAAGCACGCCAATTCTCCATTTGTTATGTCAAATGAAAACAATCTGCTTTGCTGTATCCCTTATCAAAGGGTTGTGAGTCTATAACGGCTTTTTCTAGCATACACTGGTAAACGGTTCTCCAAGAACACCCTGCTTGACACAGCATCTCCTGCACCTGATTGGTGCTGCTTCACGTGATGGTCTGAGCTCCCCCCTGCTACGTTCAGATGTGTTTTGTCATAAACAGGGATGGCAAGAAGGGGTGTGTGGCCAGGCTGGCATCCTCAAGAGAGCTGCCTGCATGCAGAAATGGCCATGTCTGTGTCAGGTGGCTGTGCTGCTGCACTGAAATAACAGCAGATGAGATTTGGGGGGGGTATCTTTGTCATTTGTTTGTTTTTCCTTTTCTGCAACAAGATGAACTGACATAAAATGGAAACGCACTGTCCTCTACAATTGCCCGTTTCTGGTTTAGTGTCTACTTTAAAAAGAGAAGACTGGAAACTTTGAGTTGATTATTATGCACCTTATTATTTGCCTTTTATTTTTATAAGTGAAAATGCTCATCTGTGCAGAATTCCAGGGAAGCTTTTGCTAAGTGGGAGATGAGGATTTTTCTGAAGCATGCATGCATATTGCACAGCCTTCCAGAGCACCGTCAGAGCATCTCAGCTTTTCTTTTCTTTTCTTTTTTGCCTTGGTTTCCATTTGGTTGTCTTTTTCCAGAGAATTACAAATACTCTCTTCTTCAAGATTGTTTTTGCTAGTGATTTCCTGTATAAACATCACAAATCACTTTAGGGAAACCAATTTAAGTTCTTGTTTCCAATCTCGTATTTTAAACTATTTTGAGAGAAAGTGATATTTGAGGAGGGATTGGATTTAAATTTAGTGCTAGCCCTGATGGTATAATTAAGGCTTATGTAATGTTCAAGTAGACCATAGATGGAAATCACTTTTTCCTGGATGATTTTCCTCCAGCAACTTCTGGCTCTTGTTGTTTCCCCAGAGTCTCAGTTGCTGCCCTGACTTAGGTGATTTTCTCAGAAGAACCCATTCTTTTGCACTTCCTAGCTAAACCAAAACTGAAAGTGCTGTGAGTAAAAGCTTTTCTGTTCAACAGAAACCAAAAGTAATGATAGAGGTTGAAGAAAATGAGCATCTCCATTTTTCATTCATTTTCAAAAGTACCATAGCCTTTCACACAGTATTTAAGTATTAAGACTTGATAGTGAAATTTAGATGTTTCATTACATTTATGTGCAGAAGTGTATAAAACATACAAAGAAGCATATCCCCCTTTAACTCATGGAAAACAAACGCAGAGGAGCCATGTCATTCTGGAGGGGGTGCTAAGCAGCAGATTCCTCGAAGCTCAGATGTGTATAACATAACACAGCAGCCCAGCATTACTCTTCTTCCTGATCAGGTACCTTCTATTCACTGTTGACAGAATTAAACTGTGAAACTGTGTTGTGGGAAGGATGTCTGCTCTGACAGTAGCTTTTTAGACTTAAATTGCTGTTTAAGTCTAATATGTGAGCAAACCCTCAAGCACAATCTCCAAAACAACTTCTGAAATTAAAGTCCATAAATCTTTTTTTTTTAATTAAAAAAATAGCTTTAATTCAAACTTTTAACCCCAACTCATGTTTATTGATAAATACCAGAACTTAGTTGAGCTTGATGTGCCAAGATGCTTCCCCTGTGCTTGGTGTGTTTCTCTGTTTCCACCAGAGATTATGCCTGTCCCAGTATGTAACTGTGCTGTGCACCACTGCTTTGCATCCCATGTATGTCTGTCTTGTCCTTGCAAAAAAAGCTCATTGGTTTGTGTGGTTAGATTTAGGATCCCTACAGCCTGAGGTAATGGATATGTAATTGGCAGGAACAGATATTTGCAGGACTTAGAGGCAATGCGTTGCAAGTAGTGACCATTGTAATAAAGCAAATGGATTTTATAATCCCTAATCCTTTGCATCATTTGCATGCAAAACTCCTTTCTTGTTTTGTTCCATGTTTTGCAGCTGCTGCATGAGGATGGCTCTGCCTCTGATAGGGCCCAAGACCGATTTACAGTGAGAGTCAAGTGCTGGGCACTGGTGCTCTGGGTGTTCCACAAGCGTTTGTTGTGACATTGTGTCTTTCCTAAGCAAATTGGGCTAATATCCCACTGCAGTTAGTAACTTCTAGGACCAGAGGGAATGTCCTCAAGTTGCACCAGGGAAGTTTCAGGCTGGATGTTAGGAAATACTACTTCCCTGAAAGGGTGGTCAGGCACTGGAATGGGCTGCCCAGAGAGGTGGTGGAGTCACTGACCATGGAGGTGTGGAAGGAGGTGGAACATGTAGTTGTTGTGTTGAGGGACATGGTTTAGTGAGAACTATTGGTGATAGGCAGATGATTGGACCGGATGATCTTATAGGTCTTTTCCAACCTTGGTGATTCTGTGATTCTCTGCTATGGGTTGATAGGAGAGGAGCACCTCTCCCATCAAGAAAGGTTGAGGGAGCTGGACTTGTTTCTCTTAGAGAAGGCTCTGGGGAGACTTCATTGTGGCTTTCCAGTACTTGAGGAAGTCTTACAAAGAGAAAGGAGACTGACTTTTTACATGCTCTAATAGTGGTAGGACAAGAGGAAATGTCTTTAAGCTAAAAGAGGAGAAATTTAGGTTCTTTACTCAGAGAGTAATGAGGCACTGGCACAAGCTTCACAGAGAAGCTGTGGATTCCCCATCCTTGGCCAGGTCAGATGGGGCTGTGGGCATCTCCCATCTAGTGGGTGGTAATGCTGCCCACATCAGGGGGCTGTGAAAGCAGATGATTTTTAAGGTCCCTTCCAACCTAAGCTATTGTATGGAATTTTGACCAGCGTGTGAACTTGTTTTTCCCTTCTCCCATGCCATTTTTTTTCCCCTTCACAGTTTAGAGGAAATACAGTTTGAAACTTTGTTTCTGTGTTCATTCCTTTCTCCTGTTCAATCTCATGCCCCCTACTTCTTATTTCCAAGTTAATTATATAAATAGCAGTTATATTGTTGGATTATTATTTGCATTTTTACGTTTGTTTTCTTAGTCGTGGCTTCTTTTCAGCTTTCTTTTTGCACCAGTCCTTACTTAAACCTTCAGAGTTGAACTCATTTCATTTATGTATTTATTTATTTATTTTGAATCCAACAGTCTTGCAGAGCTGTGCAGGAGAAGTAGCCCTCCCTCTGCTTGCCAAATCTAATGTATTTGGTAGATGAGACGTGTTTTGCTTTCACTAAATGATTTGGGAATGGTTCTTCTCCATAAACTGTCACCTACTGGCAGAGGACTTAATGATGCAAGGAATATTTTGAGGTCTCAGAGCTGTCATTTGACCCAGCAAAGGGGAAGAAACTTCTGAGTGACCGTTTTGCTCGGGGCACCTCTTAACTTGTACGTCTCAGTGTATTCCTGAATTCTGTGTGCTTTGAATGTGTATTTTTTTTTTAATGTTTCCTTTAAGAAGAGAGTATTGCTAGACACTCGATGGCCTGAACAAAATGGAGCCCAGAACAGATATTACTTAGCCAATTGAATAGGACCATGGTCTAAAAGAGATCTAAAGCTGCCTCTCCTCTGAAGATGCAGATCTATTTTTAGAGATGGAAAATGGATATCCATAGTTATTATTTACAGTCTTTTTATTAAAAATGATCTTTCACAAATGGTTGAAATCATTTTGCTGCTGTTAAGATTTACGGCCTTGGGTGGCTCTTCAACTCTGTGAAGTATTGGCTCTACTGCAATAATCAACATGTCTTCAATTTTACGGGCAGCAGCTTTGTCTTACTGTTCTGTTACTTATAACTGTCTGACACAACTGGTTTTAAATACTTTGTATGTTTTCTCTTGTTGATTTATGGTATTACTAGTCATAAATCTGGGAGTTTGGTTTTTAATACCCAGGCATGCAAGGTCTGGAAAAAATGCAGCCTCGTACCTGACCTGCACACATCATGTTTGGGCCTCTTTCAAAAGCAGTTGAGCATGTTCAGGATGTTGCCCAGCAATATTCACTGTTATCCCTTTTGCACTGTACGGCTGTACATCAACGTTCTGTCTCACGGAGTTTATCTGCACACAGATATGGAATAGCAGTTTAAGGACTTAAGTCCTCACTGGATAAGCTGTATTGAGAAGGAAGAGCGTGCTGTTTGGGGCTAGAACAAATCAAAACTGTTAGGAGAAAATTTATTTTCTGTGTTCACATGCAAAGGATCCAAAAATCCAAGTAAAACCCTGTCACTTAATGTTTACAACATAAGGCATAACATCAGTCAGCTGTAGTGGATGATCTTAACTGATTGATATCTTTGAAGCCAAACTTTAATTACTTCCTCGTGATCTGGTATTCTCCGTTTGTTGGTTTTTAAAGTTTAAATTTAAAGAATTATAGATTCTACTTATACTTAAAGTAATGTTAAATTTCAAGAATAATAAATTATTCTTTCCAAAATGCCATTACTGTAGTAAGTCAAATCCGGGTCATATTTTAAATTCTGTACTGTTATCTTCAATGTTGTTTTAGCCAAGAATTGATATCATGTGGGAACAACATGCATTTTCAAACGTATAAAACTGTTTAAAAGTAGAGAGCAGGTGCTGAGTTGTTTGGGTTTTTTCTTGTTGTTGACGTTTGTTTGTTTGTTTAGTTGTTGGTTTGTTTTTTTTCAGCATTTAAAATAACTAGAAATGAAAAGTCTTTCACTTTCTCTCGATAGGCAATAGCATTTTGACAGTTTCTTCAAGGAGGCTGCATTCCTATAAAGGGCAACAGGGAAGCTCTTCTCAGCCATTGATTCCGTCTAATTGTCCAATTGGTCTTCAGAAACTGCAGCAAAGGGAAACCTTCCCTCTGTGATTTGGCTTAGCTCATACAATGGTGTTACAAAGCAAGATGGAAAATATCTGTAATAACAATCTGACAGTAAATTGAGTCCCCATTCTCTGCTGATACCGCTTTTCCAGCCCCTCTTCTTTGCTTATTTGAGAAATGCATACTTTTTGATGCATGTAATATAACCTGTATTTAATTTCTGTCATGTGAATTAAAATGGGTGGAAACAGTTTTATTTTTCCATTATGAAGAACAAAGAGTAGGTTATACTGCCAAAAGAGTGGGTGATCATGGATCTGTATTTCTCTGTGCAAGTATGATTTGTATTAAGTAACTTAATCTTTTATTGAAAACTGTGATGAATGTTGCTGGAGGCATTACCAACTCTGTTATGCTACAGTTTTCTTAATTATAGAGAATTAGTCATTCTGGATCTTAAAGCAAATAAAGAATGCGCTGCATGCTGTTACACAGTGCCTTCCTAATAGAGATCACCTTTATTTTCTTGAATGCCTCACGTGAAGGGCTAAGCTCAGGCAGAAACACGTTGCTTTTTTTCCTTGAGTGATGGCGTCCTTTCTTATTTCACACACTTGAATTTATTTTACATTGATTTAGGAATAATTCCCTATTCCAGACAATAGTTCTTCATGTACAAATACAAACACACCGTGCCTGTGTGTGTGCGCACGCACAATTAGTTTTTCTTGTAAAAAGTGGATCACCATCTGGACTCTAGGTGAGTAAAGCAGCCTCCAAGAGTGCATGGTTGGATTTTATCTTGAAATATGTCATAGATATAAAGAACAAAGCAAGTCAAATGGACCCTGTATCAAGGTTGGCTGTGGTTTTTTGTTGTTGTTTTGGTTTCTTTTTCTCTTTTTTGACTCACTGGACATTTGGATTACGAAGTAGACTTACAGTGCTCTCTTCTCCCTGTTCCGAGCTTGTTGTACTTGTCTAACTCACTTTAGAAGAGACACAAACAGGATACTGAGGACTTCCAATACTTGCAGTCTTTGCAAAGACAAACTTCTTTATGTTATACAAACGCTACATTTCAGGGTTTAGTGCAGTATTTTTATAACTTCTGTTAAAAAAAAAAAAAAGCCTATTGAAACAATTGCTTTATAATCTGCAAAGATGTAGTTAAGAAGTTTTTGTCAACATCTATTCTTACCTTTCTAAATGGCAAGACTGTAGAAGACACACACGTGCGTCTTGTAGCATGCCTGTTTTCCCCTGATCATTTCATCACCTAATATTAAAATCTGAACAACAACAACAAAACCTTGAAGTGTGCAAAACTGGCCTTTCTGCTTCAGCTGTGCTTAGGAACTTCATAGTCTAGTAAAAGTATACTACTGTTCTGTGTGATGCTCCGTAACTATCATGTATAAACAGCAGGAAAATGGTGTGAAGGATCAGCTATCTAAGGTGACTTTCAGATCCTTTTGTGTATTGGATCTACTGGCTTGTGAATTGCCCACTGCAGAAATCAGCTGTTCAAACTGTTCTGCCTTTTTTCCTTTAAGATATTTCAGTGAAGGAAGGCAGATGAGAATTTCCGGACAATAACTTTTGCGTAGACAGAATAGTTGGTCTTCCTTAGATTTAACATTTCAAATGAAAACCAGGAATCATAAATTATTTAGAGAATTTACTTCACACTTTTTATTTTTCTAGAAAACAGCCTTCTTCCATGTAAACTCTAATCACTTTGGTTTGTTTAGCAGAATAGAAGTTGAAGTCCATATAGACATTGGTGGTCTATGTGTGAAGCTGTGTTGGGAGGGGAACACAGGAGCCTTTGGCACTAGGAGAAAAACTGGTTAAAATTCTTCACTTAAATAATTGTCAGGCACTATTCCTTTTTGTAAATACATTTCTTGTGTGTAGGAATATTGTGAACAGCCTTACACCTGCTGTGATTCTTCAGTGCTCTAAAGGTTCCGGTGTCTCTTAATTGAAGACTTACCAGTAGCATTAGAGATGGGCTTGATTTTGTGCTTTCTGATTTCTTGCTGACTGGGAGCTGTGGCAATCCTTTTGAAGCATCTTTAAGTTTCAAGGTGCACCCAGCACGAGGCTGTTGGTACAGACTCCGTTGTCATTTCCTTAGTTTTTCTTAATCTACTTAACATGATATCTGGATTCGTGAGTTTGTCCAGTAGTGCCTTTCCAACTTGATTATCATGGAAATAGTACAAGCAGTATGTTCTTATAAGGGAAAACTGTGGCAATATTTATGGAGGTAACATACTCACTTCCACCTTCGAACTTGAGGCAAGGATGTTGACTTAGCAGAGACAGAGGAAGAGGATGGAAAACGCTTAGAATGGCTTGCTGTGTTCGGAACTTGTTTCTGTCAACAGATGGCTGGCTCCAGATGTAGTGTCAACCATGTCTTTGAAGGAAGGAAAACTGGTTCATGAAAAGCTGAAAGAAGAAAAGTTTAGTGATGCTTGAAGTAGTTCATAATTTAAGGTAGAAGAGTACTCATTTGAAGAGTAATCCACTCAAAAAAAAAAACCATTTGGTGATAGTCTCTATCTTTTTAAAAAGGATTTTTTTCATCTGCCACAGACTGAAAATACTTTTCAGCATCTCCACTGAAAGTTAAAGCAATGTACTGAAAGGTCAGACAGCCACTCAGATGACTGTAGTATTGAGGGGCTTGGGTAGGGAACTCAGTTAGGGACTATCTTTCATGCTGCTTCGTGTTATGTATGGTACCTCTCCTAGTGCTCTTGATCCAGCGATTTCATGAAATGGAAATAAGGAGTGTGATGCTCTGAGTGATAGTGAGAAGATGTTTCATGCTCAGTCTGCTTATGCTTAAGGTAAGAATTACAGAATCATAGAAAGGTTTGGGTTGGAAGGGACCTTAAAGATCATTTAGTTCCAACTCCTCTGCCGTGGGAAGGGTTACCAAGAGTGAGTGTCAACATCTGGTTCTACTCAAGGCAAAGCATTTGTCTTGACAGCAGAACTCCTCATCTTATTGCGCCTTCTTCATCTGAGCAATGGCACTGCCTGCAAAGGTTCTCCAACACTGCAGAGGTCCTACTATGTGCAGTTTGGGTGCAGGGCAAAACAAATACGCAGTCTTCTCAGCTCTAAACAGCATAACATAACTACATTCTACTACGCTGACTGCCATTGACATTTCTCTAAGTTGAAGATGGCTGAAAGAACATGAGAGTCAGAGTTTTCTTTTGTGTTACTTGTTTTGCCTTCTTTGACTTCTTATTTAAGGTAAATCTGAAGCTTGTCTGTAATACCTTGCTTTGTGTTTCTTCACATGTCAAATGATTTTATTTAAAAGTAGGAATTTATGTCATTATCCTTTCTGTGTATTCTGATACCCCTAGCGTAGGGGTAATTAGGCAGTTACTTGAACTGACTTTTTATGTGATGAATTAATCTGTCATAATCTCACATGAGAAAAATTGATTTGAAGATATTACTGAATTTGCAGTATATGTATGGCATTTTCTGAGCTAAGTTGTCTCTTCTAGCTCAGTGCTAAAGCTAGATTGATAAAGACTTTAGAATTGGTAGCTGCATTGTCAACATGAGTTAAGCAACCACATGATTGGAGTAGATACAGGGAATTTATGAATAAGTAGACATGAAAGCCCAGAAGTGACCAGTAAGGTTTTCCCATTGGACTACCTATGTAATCAAATAGTCATTTACTACCTCATAGTTTCCATGTCTCTAAATGAGTAAGTTGCTTGAATTGTAGCAAGAAAATTATTGGATTGCTAATTTTCTTAAATGTTAAAGCAATTGTGTTGTTTGGGTCATTTTTCCCATTCTGAATAGGATACACACTGTCCTAGAGACTAGCTTCTTCTTGTCTGGATTTCTTACTACACTTCTTTTCTTCGTTTGTTTGTAATTGAACTTGCTTAATTTTTCTGTTCCTTGAAAGAAAGCAGATGGAAAAATATTCCTTAAAAGCTAATTGTGCTCTTAACCTATTGCTCTTATCTGAACCCTCTCTGTTTTTTCAGTATCTATGAAGTGGACTCTGTCTTCTAATGGTGTACTGCATTTATTTTCTAAAGGGAACATTGTTTTTATTTTCTGACAATATACATCATTAAACATCCAGGTCTTTCTGAAACTGGCCTATAAGAATCTGCCCTTGCTACTTCTCCTGATACAACTTTGTAATGGCTCATTAAAGGCTATTATTTGACAGCACCAAGCCTATTAGAGAGTTAGTGTTGCCAACAGCATGTCTCCTCCACACATTAATCTTTTTATGAGCTGTTATTATTCGTAGTGATATATTTAATCATTGACTATAATTTTACTAATGCTTACTACTATAGGGACATTTCTACCAGTACTGCAACTAGTTTGATTCACAGTTAGTTCTTGAAATTCAGCTTGTAGCTGATTCCTGATCCACTTGAAACCTGCTGTATTGGTGTTTTGCAGAATAAAGTCAGACGTGTGCTGCTTATTTGTAATAGCAGATGCATTGAGGTAAGCCTTTAACTTGAGCAGATTTGTTACCAGTATCCCTCAAATACTTACTTTTAATGAAGCAAATAACTTGTTTTTTACTGATTGTTTGACTTTAAGTGGTAGGTATCAGTCCTGTTCTTGTTGGAACGTGATTTTTTTCTCAAACTATATGTAATCCAAATAATTCTGTCATATCTGGAAAACTTTCTTTTTTGGCGTCCTGAGGTTATTTCATGGACTACCAGTAGGCATGGTTGACATTCTTTATATTACTGTTTGTGGAGGCTTGCAAGGTATGCTTGGATCCTTTCTGTAGGGAATTCTTGCATAAACAACAACAGAAATTGAAAACCAGACAAAACCCACCTGTTTAGATCACCTTGTGAAGCAGGAAGACAAGAATCTTTGTAAAGAATTGGTTGTGCTGACACACATAGCGTTATTTGCTGTTACTGCTTTGAGATGAAGAACATAACCTGATATTTCTAGGCTGATGTTTTCATTAAACAGTGAAGCTGGTTATCCAAGACTTGTTCTAGCAGTGATGGTAGCTGGAAGAGCATGGTGCTATTATGATTTCCAGCTAAACAAACTCATTTTATTAACTTGAGGAGATATTTTGAAAACAGCTTTTTTCTGTTTGGTCTGTTCCATCTCTGAGTATGGTCTTGTTTCTAAGTGTCCCAGTCTACTTCCTTCTCCTTCTCATAGAAGAAGAAACAAGTTTCTTACTTAGTAAACCAATACTTTCAGCAAGCTGGAAATACTTTTTTAAGATGAAATGCTAAGGCAGTTATTTACTACTATTACAGATCAGAAGAGGGGGATAAAAATACTTCTTAATGCTTTTTGTTTTCTTCTTGTGTTTGTTACTTGCTATGTACCAAAAGTAGCTTCTATATCATGTTAGATCTTACAGGCAGTTCCTTGGATCTTTATTGAACTCTTTCAAATTATCTGAATCTTGTTACTTTTGGTCTGCTTTGTTTATGGCTGCAGAATTACTGTTCATTCCGGTTTCGAAATCATCTTTGCCATAATGAAGTCCCTCCCAAAATGTAAAGTTCTTAAATCCAAGCACTTAGTAGACATACAGCTTTATTTTAGGGTGACTTTTTTGTTGTCTTTGGTTATTTTTGGTAACAGGAAGGATAAGAAAGAGAACTAATATCTGTTAAATGCAGGATTTTCTATTTGTGTTATGTCTTAGAACTCAATGCTTATGATAGTCTTTACTAATATACAGGTATAAATGATCCCTCATTTCTTAATAGGTACTTTAGTGGAGAATTAAGTGTGTCAAAACACATTGAGATATTCTTTAACTCATCCTAAATGCCCTGTAACAACTATCTCAATGCATAAAGTACTTGACTATGTCCATCATTCTGTCGTTTTAGACAGTCCTTGCCCCCTTCCTCACCAGGTGTATTTCAGAGCACTAGGTGGCTTGAAAAGCTTTTTTGACCTCATCCTGGTTGGTAATGTATTTAACATTTCAAAGGATAGCTCCTCCTCTGTAGGTGTTCTGGTAAATAAAGGGCCGGGCCTTCTTGTGTTTTAATTAACTCTCCACACAGGAAGCCTTCCTGTGGAGGAAACTTGTATTTTCTTTCAAAAGAGCTTCCAAGATAGATTATGAACAGAAACAATGGAGGAGAAAAAATAGCTTGAAATACAGGAGCAGTTCTGTTACTGATTCTGAAGTCATAATTTATGTAAATATCTGAAGTTTTAAGCCAGTGTGATTTCCATGTATATAAAAGCATACTTACATCGAAAGCAGTGTAAGTCTTGCTGTGTTCCAAGAATTCCAGATGTGAACTTAACTCTGTAGTCTCATCAGTCTGGAATTTACTGCTCAAGTTAGAAGAAGGAGCTGAGACTCAGAAGCATGGCAGAAAATTCTCTTTGTAAATACCCTTTTCTTTGAATGTCTCTCTTTTTTTTTTTTCCTCAGTTTTATGGCATATGTCATTGAAAGTATTTCAGAGGAACTGAGCAGTTTTATCTTCCACCAACTTCACCTGGAGTCAAATGGTCAACACTGAAGAAGACTTATGCACACAAGTGTTACGTTTCATACTCAGAATACATCAATTCCTCCAAGGAACTTTTTTTTTTTTTTTTTTTTTTTTTTGCTTGAATGTTATTTTTGTCACTTTGAACTGGGTTCAGTCATGGGAAACCCATTTAAGTTATGGTGATAATTCATGAACTTAAAATAGGAATTTCTTTTTTTTTTTCTCTGAGCATTCATTCTGAGACAAAACAACAAAAAAAAGTGGTTTCTTTTGTTAAGCTTAATGCAGTATGCAAGCCCTGACTCAATAGCTGCAGGCTGACAAATTTCCTTACATTTAAGAATGGCAGAATTCTTAAAATATTGACAGAAATACTTTATTGCTTTTTTTACTCTTGTGACTATAAACAGCTGTTG
The DNA here is from genome assembly GCF_016699485.2 of Gallus gallus. Classification (NCBI taxonomy): domain Eukaryota; kingdom Metazoa; phylum Chordata; class Aves; order Galliformes; family Phasianidae; genus Gallus; species Gallus gallus. The sequence goes on along the minus strand of NC_052533.1, from coordinate 97,073,133 downwards.
GTATTTGTCATGAAAGATTCTTGATGAAAGGTGAAAACAAAAGTCAGTGTGGTTTGAATCTGGCTATAGTTAATTTGTCAAATATACATGCGAAGATTAGATATTTCCAGCACGAAGGGTATCTGTTCAAACTCACTTCGAACCTTTGGTATGTATGCTTTATATTAGCACGTCTTATGTTGCCTTTTATTACCTGACTGTTCTTCCATTCTGCATTCCTCATAGGCCCTTGCCTACCTTACAGTATACGCAGTGTGGAATAAATAATAGCAACTGAATAAGACGTGTTGACCGCATGTCAGCTTCATTTCTTTTAATGTCGAATAACTCTTGCATTATGTATAGAAGCTGTTAGTGTCTCGTGAGTTTTTCTAAGTAGTTAAATGTAGGTACGTTCTCCTGCTTCACAGATTTTTAAAACTCTGGATAGGAGTGGAAAAAGGTCAAACTCAAGTATAGTCTTAATTTCAGTTAGTAGTTTAGACATCTATAGCCTGTTCTATTTGCAAAATTATTTCAGAGAGCTGGTACAAAACTCCAGTGCCTTTTAGTGTCTGAATTACTCTGTTTAATTAAGGTTTTCTAGAATTTCAGAGAACTACTTCTCAAATTGAACCTCTGAAAGGGAGGAACTCTAATGGCAGTGTTGCAGCTCTACGTGGAACTCCTCTGGTGGCCAGGAGTTAGATATAGGAGAACCCAGCTAGGAAGAAACTGAACCTTCTTGTACCATTTTTCTGTCCCAGTGCTAGCCTAATGAGCATGGCTCCAGGCAAAGGGTTTTGAGCCTGGGCAGACAGACGCTTGTATTCCTGGGAGGGAAAAGTTTGTCCCTCCCCCTTGCTGCTAAAGCATGATGAGACTGTCTGGAAAAAAACTTAAGAGACAGCTTGTTCTTGAAGTCTGTAAGCTGATTTACCTCAAGTTGAAGCAGTCTGTTAGTTAATGAATTGGATGTTGCTGGGATTTTCTCTCTATGGTCACACTCCTTCTGAATACTTACTGTTTTGGTATGCCACTTCTGACAATAAAACTATTTGGGTGGTGGTACAATTTTTGGTATGGAGCTTCTGGAAAATTATTAGGACTGCCATTTTTCCTCTAGCAAATATGTACAACAATAAAAATGTGTATGCTTCATTAATGCTTCTGGGAACAATAGAAAATATCAAATGTCATCAGGGAGATGACTTGATAACAGTGGAGAGTGAAAATCATGCATTTCTTAATTGGAATAATCCAGGATCCAAATCTATTCAAAACATTATGCAATTTTGTCTTAATACTCAAGATCCATGTCTGTTTTGTTGCTTAGGGCTTGCCTTATATCTGTACAGTGCCTTAACTAATAAATCCTGTGGGATCTTATCTAAGTTGAGGTCAGTGTTGGATAAACTATGCTGGTAGCTCAGTCATGACTGAACTTAGAACTGATTTCTGACTGTTATAACTTCTGGCTATTGCTGGATGCTTTAAAAGCACTAACAGCAGCCTGAAGAAAGAACTGAAGGATTACCAGCATTTCAAATTTAATGATTTGCCCACAAATACAGAAGAAATTTGACAGAATCTTATGTCTGTCTGGATCTGTAGCCAAATGAAGCTGTCACTTGACTGCAAGCATCAATGGTGTCAAACTACTTCTGTGGTAGTATGAAGATGTTATCCTCTGTCCCCAGTTTCCTCCTAGCCCAGGTATGAATAACTGTGCCAATGGATCTTGAGGTACTTGGATGTGGCTTGCTCTTGAGTAGTCATGTGAGCAGAGAAGCAAACCTCTGTGTCAATGAAAGCAGTGGTTCCTCTTCCTTAAAGAAAAGGCTAGCAGCCTGTTTGCAGTGCCAAGAGTCTTTCATTACACCGGTTTCAACCAGTTTCAGCAGTTCATAGGCACCATTGTTATTTGCTATATCACCTTGATTTGCTCTTTACTTGCCGTTTGTTTGCTTTGCACTGAACAAAGCAGGATTCTGTAGCTAAACTGACATGGCTTGTCCCACAGCATAATTAAAGCTGGTCATGCTATTTTTGCAACTTTGAAAATTGGAACTAAACTTCAAAAGAAGACTTTGTTTCCGTGTAGATTATATTTTAAAACCAGCTTGGATTTTTTTTCCTCCTTAGGCATAGCAGTTAACTTCAAGATCAGATCATGAAAGGTCATCTTGTGCTGAAACCTCTGTACAGGACAAGCACTGAGCTGGCATTTTTGTAATGGTAACCATTCTTTTATTTCCTATTTAAGTAAGTCCTCGGGTTCCTGATGCTTTCTTAATTAAGAGTTGCAACTTTTACATGGCTTAATGAATATTTTTTTTATCAGTTTCCACACCTTTCAAGCTACTGTGTATGAATGAGAATATCCCAAAGTGAGCTTTTGTTTCCATTTCTCCCGTTTACTTTTCAGGCTGATGTATTTTTCAGTCATCTTCTGCCAGGCATGAGTTAAAACTCTTCTTCCAGACAACCTTCCAACTAGGGAATAGATCCTTTTGGAAGGCCAAGTGGCCTCAGAGAGCACTTTGGAGTGGGACACAGTGAATTGGGACAAGTGCATCACGCCCTGTTACAGTCAACGCAGCAGCTAAGAACACTAGTTTTCCATCAGAAAGAGAAGATATTCATATGTTCAGAACTGTGAAGGCCTAAGTCTAGAGATGTGAATGTACATTCGATGCTTGGATAGCAGGTAGTCAAACAATTCAATTATTTTCTTGCTGCCTCATTTTCTTGAACTTGTCTGTTTGTAGCTGCTCCTCTCATGGACAACATTGTCTAGGTGAAGATAGGTATTAACTTGTCATCAAGAGATGTTTCACTAATTCACGTGCCCTTCAGGTTTTCTATGGCTGCTGCTCCTGAAACTGTATGGGAAAGAGGAAAGGAAAATTGACTGTCCTTATCTGAGTTAATTCCTTCCAACTTCTGGTGGAAGTAGTTCAAATTCGAATGATGATAGTATCCAAATTTATTCGTATTTATAACTGTTGCATCCTGTATAGCAGTATATCTGATCAACTTGGACAAGATCAGTGTAAATTTGGTACATATCTATTTCCTCTTTCTGGAGCTCTTCAACTTCATCCCTTGAGCCTTTCCTCCCATTCTGAGTATACCTTGGTCCACCTTTATTCTTTTAGAAAATCAGTAGATAAAGAGAACGGACTATTAAAGTGGGTAGAGCCCAAACCTCCCTCCTGATATCTTGAAATCTACCTTACTCTGCCGCAAGCCCTGAAGTTGGGTGAAAGAATGATTAACTCTTAAAGAGACTGAGAGTTTCCAATACGTTAAACTTTATTTTGTGATACATCTCATAGCCAAGTCACTATGCTAAAATCACATTTATTCTTTTCAAGACACAGAGCTCTGTATTCATGCTGTGTGCCTTTTGTTGCCCTGTCAGAAAAGGAGGAAGGACTGTGTTGAGATGGTTTCTGGTGTGACTGCTATGTGCTTTCAGTGGATTTTCATTAATTGTTCTTCAACTCAAGCAGTGAAACAGTCCTGTTCAGTAGTCACACCTCTTTGGGTGCAGTTTTCACCGAAGCAGTTTTGTTATGCAAAGGTTATAATTTTGGGAAGAACTGAAGATCATGCCGGTACCTATCTATCCTAATAATCCATAGCATTAAATTACCTATGCATTATTATTCTGATTTTAAAAAAGTTGAAAGTTGTTCTTCTGTTACATGAGAACTCAATACTTAAGGCTTTTTTTTTTTTTTTTTTTTGCTTGTTTGTAACTTTATGAATAACAAGATTTTAAAAATTGAAACAGTATGCACCTTATGACTTAAGTGGACCACTGAGATGATATGTTAAGGGGGCCTTCCATTCCAGTAAAACTTGACTGCATAAATAATGCCTCCATATACAGAAATATGGTAGGAGGAGTGAGAGCTGTATAGAATCGCAGGTGCAGAAACTCAGCTTAGAACATCTGAGTTGTTCTGGGCAGTTTCTCGAGTCTGCTTGTCTCTGACTTCTCCCTACTTTCATCTTTTCAAAGCTCTCAGAGAGGACTATGAGCTCTAGTCTCCAAAAGGATAACAAACCCAGAGGTGGGACTCAGCTTTGCAGTTGAGTCTTGCTTTTTGTCATGTTTTCTTCTTGGAGAATATATGCAGTGCATTATATCTTTGATCCTCGTGGTGGCAGCAAATACTAAGAGGAAAGAAACTAACCGTGCAGATGAACTGTATGTTAATTATAGTTAAAAAGAACACACTCATATTTATATTTTTAGCTTTTGTTTGCAGTGGAGCAGCTTGAAAACAGGCGGTCAGCTTGAGCTGCAAAGTATCCTCATCCAAGACTTCAGTTCAGTTTGCAGGAACTGCCAAGAGCCATTTAACTGAGATAAACCTTTTCACTTTCCTTCCCCACCCCTACATCAGCAGGTTTCTCTGCTGTTTAGAAAACTATGCATCAGGGTTAGAGTCTCAGGTTACTATTTTTAACAGCATTCGAAAGCTGATTTTTCTCCAGAATTGTTTGTTAACCACAGCACAAATATCAGAAGTCTGTTGTTGTAGGCACTGCACTAACGTAGTTATTCCCAAACCCAACAATTTGCATGCAAAATCAGGGCTTCTCTGGTGGATGCCTGCAAGAAGCAGTGAGACAACATCAACCAGTGTGATCAATAACTGTGATCAGTAACCAACGTGATCGTAACTGTTGTCAAGTTTTAGTGTTGTGCTTGGAATCTACAAAGCCTATCCATGCAAGGCAAGAAAATGTTGAATGTTAGTATCCAGTAACTGTAAAGAGAAATCACTAATACATTGAAAACTTGGTTGCAGATTTAATATTATGCTAATTAAAGAAGGGAGATAGAACTGCTTTAAGTATCCGAAACAGCTTTTTCCAAAGTAGTATCTCTTGTCTTGATTGTATGTAAGGGAATTCCTCACCAAAGTCTAGTTTGTTCATATGTAAATGAACAGTTATCTGAGGGTAGCAGTGTTGTTTCCTAAACCAGCATGAGAATGGGCTCACTTCTTGTCATCTCTCTGACCGTGGGGTAGCACAACAGTTTCTTGCCACCTTTATTCTTTTTCCCCTACCATTAGCGAGCACGGTTTTTTGTTCTGACTGTCTTCTGTGTTTTGTTGACATATGTGAAGATCTCATAAGGTATCAAACTATTAAAACTTAATCCAGTATTGTTGAAGTTGATAAAATATCAAGCAGAAGAAAATAAATAGCAAAGTAAACAGCAGTTTATGTGAGGGGGAAAAGGGGTAAATATTGGCTGTGCATGGTAGTAGCGGGACGTCTTCAGGTATATGCACTTAAATTACTTGAAACAAGTTCAGGTGTCCCTCATTCACATAGGGATAAGAATAGAGTTTGTCTCTGGTCTGTATTCCAGTTAGAAAACTCAAGTGATGGAAAATGAGCAAAAGATATTTATATGAGGCTATTTGCTTCATCTCAGAAGTGGGCTAAAAGGCCAACTTAATGTCTTTACCTTCCTGAGCTGCTTATGATAAAATGCGTTTTAGAAAGTAATAAAAATTGAAGGCATAAACCATTGTGCCTGTAGACATCTGCTCATTTTCCTTTGAATCTTTTTTTCATTTGCTAGAAGTGTTGTGTTTTTTTTTCCAGATAAATTTGGGAACTCAAGATAGAAAACTGCAGAACTTGGGAGAGGACCAGATAAATTGTTCATGTATGAGAACTGTGAAGAAGATTTTTCACTTATACTATAAAAAGCATTAATATCCTACTAGGAAAAACTAAAAATGTCCTCCATATTCATACTGGCACGCATCAAGCCCAACTGAAGTAAAACAAGAAACATTCTTTCTAATAATATGAAATAACTTGTACATGAACTCAGATTGATGCGTCCTGAGGGGGACAGGCTGGTTTGTGCAGCTTTTCATTGCCATCATACAAGTTTAAGATCTGAACTAGTAATTCTCGAAAAAAACACAGTGGTAGGTTTTAAAACTGCAGTGTTATTCAACCATTGGCAGATCTTATTTCCTTTTTCATAATACATACTTTGCCTTCTTGCCACCGTCTCATCCAGAGAAATTTGGAAGTTTAACAAACCTTGTTTTATGTTGTTGAATGTGGTAGACTTATGAACTTTCATTTCCCAACTCACTGCTTGTATTTTAAGTGTTAATGATGGGATTGCCCTTTCATGTAAGTGTAGAAAACGTATAGTTTGGTGACCTTCACTGCTGAAAAAGCACTATTTGATGCAGTGTGGTTATGGAACCAAGCACACTTAAAAATCTTCTCTTTCTTTGTGACTGAGATGGATATTTTTTTCCTTTGTTCATTTAGTTAATTACACAGAGTAAAGCGATCTCGTGGGAAAAGAACTTGCATTACACCAACCACTATAGTTGGGAGAAGCTGAACAAACTATTGTGCACATGAGGTTTTGTGTCTTTTATGGTCAGAACATCACTTTCATCCATAAATCCAGTGCATTGCAAGAGCCGAGCTGCCTTCTAAGGACTCCAAGAATGTGGCTGTTTTATTCTATAACATCAGAAAGGGGGGATTTTTTTTTACCATTAGGGATTTTTATTTTCTTTTGTTCACAGTTTTTGTTTTGCTCTTTCTTGTTCAATGAGAGTTTGAAAAGTTAGGGTTGTTATACACGCGGAGCAGTCTAAATTCTGTCTCCGACAAGAGCCAATTTGGTAGCAGGAAGGGTCCTGTCCCAGGACTGTCTGACATGCAGTGTCCCATACTGAAAATGGGCAAGTTACAGGAACTGAGAAACACAGTTCTTGACATTTGGGAAAATTGGCTGCTCAGCACCTTGGCACATGCGCTATGATGTGTTACTTGTGAAGAAACAGTTACTGCTTTATAGCTGGAGGGAAGAAATGGTGTCGCGTGGATTCATTGTTAAAAAGACAAGCATTCTACTCATCTATCAAATAACGCTTTCTACATCATGATTGGAGTTGCATGCAAATTTGAATAGGTGCAGAAAACAAGATGTAATTGCTGCAGTTGCTCTATCAATACTTTGTCTATATAGCCTCTGGAAAGTAGATGGTTTCTGCAGACAATTAATGGGTGGTAGCACTTCAATCTTTCTATGAAATGACGTTCTGCTGTTGACTAGCTTACAGTAAAATATAACTTTTTGTGCTTTAATACTTTTTTTTTTTTAAGCTGTTAAACATATGTAGCTGCTAATCATTGGACAACACTAAGTCACAATATTTCTAGCTTGGAACATATAAGAAATAATTCCTAAGTTCAATAGGTGTATAATACTCAAAGAGTAATTGCTTAAGAAACAGGCTGATTGCTTCATCTGTTACATATTTTGCATTTAAAACATGGTGGTTTTCAAACCACAATGTTTCAGCGGTATTGGCAACAGTCAAAGACTTAATATTGCTTATGGGTGGAGTCAAGATTTCTGTACAAAATGTTGGCAACTGAGACTGGCAAGATTTTCTTTGCAGGCTTAGTAAGCAAATCCATATTAAGTGACAGGATATTATGTCTTCCGTCTCATTCACACTGTATGTTACCAAATAGTTAAGTGCAAATCCAGTGATTCCCTGCTTTATTATTACACAATAAATCTAATATGGGCACCTTTTTGTCTTCAATTGAGTTGATGAGTTCTGTTTGTATATGCATAGAAAGTGTATGAGTGTGTTGGACATAGAAAATGAACTTTTGTTTAAAAATCTAACCAAATTCTTAAAAAAATGTCTATCTGCATCATTTATAAAAGAAAAAAAGTACAGAGTAATATTAAGAAATCTGTTTTAGGTTATCTGTGTCACAGTCACTGAGCTCATGTCCTTTCCCCTTCCTTTTTGTTAATCATTCCCTCGTGAGTTCCAGTAATCCATTTGGTTCCAAGAGGGATTGGTCATTTCTCCCGTTCTGACAGCGCTCTGGGTTTAAATACTGGATATATAAACTGTGATGCTTTTAGCATGTCTGTTCTGCATCCAGATTTTGAGACTGTGTTCCTTATAGAAGAAAGAGAATTACTAACCCAGGCCTGAAGAGTCTTTCAAAGGCACAGCATTGTCTGTTAAAAGGGGAAAAGAATCTTAAAGAGTGTCTTTTTAGAACCATGAACTCACCTAGACAACTGCTTGTCTCTTTTCTGGATTTGAGAGGTCACGACAGCTTCCCTCTACAGACCTCTTCTTCCACGTCTGTCTGTTGACTCTTTTACAACTGGCACACATCACCTCACTTTCTTTAAATTTCACTTTGGTTTTCCTGCAGAGTAGCTTCTCAACCCCAGGCTTTTTTCCAATTTTTTTCGAGCCGTGCCTTTTGGAAATCAGTTTTATGCTTTGCTGGAGATGGAGCTCAAGTTTACTGAACTTTGCAGCTTCCTTAGCACTCTTACACCTTGAATTTTTTTTAATAGTAAGCCATTTTGGTGCTCTCGTAAACAGACACTACAGAATTAGAGCCTGAGAGGGTGTAAGCTGCATCAGTATAATCAGCTACACAGGATTATTTCAATAATCCATCCACATATACAGAATCTTTGCCCTTTAACGGTATGCGCTTTTCATAAAAATGTTATACTTTGGTGTTTTTTAAGTTATGACAGTACTGCTGCAGTCAGTCTGTCTGTATTTCTCATTAATGTTGAGTCATATATTTTAACAATAGCTGTTTGTTTAGCATTTCCTAGGATTTTGCACTTTCTAAAGAAAGTGTGAGGCAGGTAAATTAATTTTTAATTTGATTATGTGGCTGTAGACCTCAGATAAATTTGTTAGATAAACTGTACTTGTTGCAAGAGTGCTCTATTTTTATTACGCAATCATGAAGTTGCTATTAATGCTTGTTATAAAAAGGTATTTTTAAGGAGTTCATGACTCTAGAATGTACATTCAGATAAATACATGAAAAGCACTGGAGGCGGGGTTTGGCAAAACGTGAAATTCAATGAAGCAGCGGTACCATTTTAATTCTTCTGGCTAATTTTTTTTTCACAAAATGCCTCCCTTTTTTCCTTCTTTTTTTTTTTTTTTTTTTTTTTTGACACCTCCACTCTTTCCCTCTCCCCAATATTATAACACATGCGTTTCAACTTTTTTTGGATCCTTATAATTTGTGAACGCTTGCACAATTCACACTTCCCACACTTGTCAATCTTCAGTAAAAACGCCTTCATAAGGTAGATATTATACAATTTGAAACAGAAAATCTCCTGTACAATTATTTGTTATAACTGTCTTCAGCTTCATCAGGGCAGCAGCAATGGAATGGTTCCCACTTACTGACTTCTTGTCAGAGGGCCGTGGTAAGAAAATCCCTGAGATCAGATTTAGCCTGGACCAGTGGAAATAAGAAAGAATAAGAAGTCCAAGGAGTACCCGGTGCTGCAGAAGACAGACATGCTTTTTGCTCGGTTGGTTGATTGCTTGCTTCTCTCTTTGGTCTCGAAGGCAGTGAACTGAGAGCAACGTAGTTAATATTAATAAAAGAGAAAAGCTAGTCTTGCCTTTTCCCCAGGGTTATGCTAAGTACATACTTTGTTCCTGTTTCTTAGCATAATGAGAAGGAGGTGGACCATATCATGAAAAATCTCTTCTACCTGAAGATGATTTTTTGAAAATTCTGGCTGGTAACCTTTGAATTCACTGTAGTTGATAGAAAACATCTCAACCAGGGTTGGTAAAGAGAGCCCCTTTTCTGCTACGGCCTGGGCCTTTTCTTGTGCTTGCAAGAAATGTGGCACTCATTCTAACGATGTGCCTAAGCGAACTAATCTCTTCAGGCAACTAGTCAGATGAAATCCTGCCTACGTAGGACCTTTGGGAGAATACTGTGTGTTGCAGCTTGTTTATGACCATGCTTTGCAAAAAGATTCAATTTGTAAAGCTGTTCTTCAGTAAAACCCACTGCAGTGAATGCAGGTGTTGCCCAACTTTTCCCTCATCTGTTTTTTTCAGCTGAGTGCAGCGTGTTTTTAGCAACGGGTAGGGCTTCAACAGGCACCATGGGAATTCAGACAGTAGATCAGCTTCCCTTCCAGACTTAATGACAGATAAATGCACTTTCCTGAAATCTTGGCAGTGTCTTATCATAGCTGCAGGGTGTTGTGTTTTTATTTTAATACACCCCCTTCTTTTAAATATACTCCCATGCCATCTTAACTCCCTTTTCCCACTAACACAGCCTGCCTCAGGTATATAAAAAGGGATTTCCAGAATCCCCTTTCATTTGAATCTCTAGGATCTTCTGGCATTCGCTGCTGCAAGAAAGCTGGCATAACAAATGCTGGTGAGTCTGAAAACAGTCTTGCAGCTGAAGGAGAGGTAGATCTATTATTATAAAAATAACTTAAACATGGCAAGAAGGTCCTGAAATCATTTTATGTTCCAGAGTGCCCTGCACAAATGATGCAAAACCCAAGGCTTAAAGATTGCAGCAACCTTGGCGGTAATAGTATGCGTGGGTAGGTATTAAGTGGATTTACAAAAGGTCATGGGAGACCTGAAGCAGACTGGCAAAGAGCAGTGAATGAGGACTATTGAATGCCCCCTAGGAAGCCGGTGCCTTAGCCAGCTGTCGTGGCTGCTCCACCTTCTACCCCAAGTCTCCTGAGAGAGTTCAAGATGGGGCGCTGGCAGCAAAGTTATTCCCATGCTTTGGTAATTAATAACTTTCAACTGTATGTAAGTGCCTGGGGAAAAAAATAAAAATGAAATAAAAAACAAAACCACTGCAGTAAGTCATCTGTATCAGGATTTCATAAATGTTTTTTGTGAGGCGCCTCGCTGTCAGAAGGGCTGGGCATAGAAACTGCCTCTAAGAAAGCCACCGGTAGGGGTCTGACAGTTGCCTGTGCTGAGCCACTGTCTCCGACTTGGAAAAGTAGCTTATGGTGCACTACACAACGTATAGGAGGACTTGGGAATGCTGGTCTATTATTAAGCATTAGTGCTTTGCTGAAAGAAACATTTACTGGCCGCTCAAGAATATTTCAGTTCTTCCATAAATGAGTATTGCAGCTTTTAATGAATGGCTGTGCATTTTCAGAATATGTGAAATTACTGAATTACTGACACTGAATTTAAGTTTTGAAGATAAGTCTTAGAGCAATGTCCAGTTAGCAGAATAGTGGCAGATTTTCTCTTTACGAAGCATGCTTCTCAAGGGCTTATCTTCTACCATATTTTGAAAAGGAGGCTGAAACTCTTGAAAACCCCTTATAGGAATAGAATGAAAGTAAATATTATGAAAGCAGACTTTTTCTTGTTTGGACATGATGATGTCACACACCCTCCATGAATGTGCAACACATCAGGTGCAACACATCAAGTGCTACATATACAAGTGCTAGATCAGTTTTTACATGTATGGTATTGGTCATGGCTAATAAACCTCTTCCAAAGGAAAGAAGATTATCTTTGGTATACGTTCCTACTGTGACAGATACCTCTTCATAGTCTTAACAGATTGTCACTTTAAAAATAATAATTTATCTAGGGGAGGAATGATTTAAACTTTCAGGTCGTATTTTGCAAGGGAGAAATTGCCAATAGTCCTCCAAGTTAATCGCCGGGGTTAATGTGTATTTTTTAATGAGACAGATTTATTTTCATCAGAGCCAGAGTTCATTCTTGCTTAGACTGTGAATTCCATGAGGGAATAGTAAGGAGTTAAGAAGGAAACATGATGAAATGTTGGTCTTTGCATCCAAAAGAGGATTTAAGTCATGAACTCCTGAACTTGTGATCCTCAATTACTTATCCTGGGTGCGGGAAATCTGTTCTACTTTAATGTTTTTATTAATGTGACTTGGAATGAACTCAAGCATTCTTTTCTCTTATAACGCATTTGAAGAAAATAACTCTGAATTAAAAAATGCTGGATCTTTTAATTTTTAATCAGCTATTTTTTAAGTAGTCAGTATCCAACAACAACAAAAAAAGCTCTTAAAGAGCACTGGTTGTTGTTTTACAGGGTACAGTGAACCTTGACAACAGTACCTTGGGAGCTGATGTTGAACTATATTTCAACATTACCTAATAAATAATATACTTAAGCCACTTGTTATACATTGATTCTCCGTGGAGTACCTTGAAGGCTCAGTGCAAGGGTGAATCATTGGTTACACTGACCCATCTCTGATAGAGCAATCATCAAAAGACACTACTGATATTTAATAGATTTCCTACAAAAGAAGTTTTTCCTTATTTTATTTCCAATTTACCTTCTCTTTCACCAGAAAAATCAAGGAACGATCCAATTCGTATATTATGTTCCCATATGTTTTTCTGGTAACCATTTTTGAACGCTAGGACTGTTTTCATATACTGTGCTGTGTTTGTATTGTTGGAAACATAAGAAAGTTATGTGAAACATCTGGGTTCAGTGTAGGGAAAATGGCAGAAATGTTCATGGGGCTACAAATTAGTGCCCACATGAGAGAGCTTGTTTTTAGGTTTGAGTGCTTCTTTAGTAAAATTGAACTTGAAGCTGGAAGAAGACAAATGAAAATGAATGCTAAAGCTGTGTACTTTATTACCATTGAAAGTTAACTCCTGACCTTGCACTGCACCCATTTTTAGGTATTGTTTTTCAAATGATAAATCAGGCTGCTTTAAAATCCAAATATATTTTTGACGTGCTAAAGGTCTGCTTTAAGTTAAGGTTACTTAACTTGTCATTCTGAATGCTTGTGTAATGTTTCATTAAATGCTTTAGAATTCATGAAACATCCCATGCACTTGCTTTCCAAAGCTTTGGAAATCTCTGTAGGAAAATGTTGTGGAGAGGAGGAGGAATGAAATTCTCAGATCTTGGGGTCTGATCTAATGTCATCACCCAGTGTTCAGTGCTACCAAATGGATTATGTTTGGAGTTTACAGGGCAGACTACCAGATTTATTTTGTGAATTGGGAATTTCTTGATTTTGTGTCTAAGATATCAGAGAACTCTTGGGTTTTGCTCCTTTGTTTCATAATGTTAATGCAGTAGATTTGCATGTATTTCAGCAAATATCACTGGTCTGAAAGCTATTTTTGTCAAATGTTGGAAATGTGTTTTAACAATTCCCAAAGATTGCTTTAGAAGGAGTTTATATAGGCTGTCATAACTCACATGTCAGTTAACAGCTTAACATCCTTGAAGTCTTTCTTTAATCATTTTTGCATGAAGAACTAAACCTTCGTGAACAGAAATAAGTGAAAATGTTCTCATCTCAGAAGTCAGCTTTTCAGAACATTAAGCAGAAGAAATACCTCTTTGAAAAGCTGTACTTCTCTGTCGGAAGAATGCCACTATACTGCTCATTTTCCTGTTTGTAAATTAAAGTTGATGACACCTCACTTTTTCCAAAGCAGAAGTGAAGTGTTAGATCATTTGCAGAATGGGCGCTCACTTATGTTATGTGTGTAAAAACTAATTTTCATTTTTTTCTTATTTATCTGTGTAAGGGCTCTCGTTTTATTTATTGGGAAAACCAATCTGTGGCCTGCAGGCCTACTGATGAACCCACTCCTGATTGCTCTGTTAAGAGGCAAGCTGCTAGATGGCTCAGATTCTAGCCATCTTTTCTTCAGACATCATCCTTTATAGGGGATCATTGACATGAGTGAGCCCTTCTCTGGCATCACACAGCGCTGTTTGCACAGACTTCACAGGTCAAAGGCGATGAACATGGATGGTAATCCTAGCTGTATGGTGAGAAAAGGTGTCATATGCCCTTCCTGGCTTGGATACAAACCATTTAAACAAGGTTTTTAAGACTGAATTGTAGTTCTGAAGGTTTGTATAGCTCTCACCACCACTAGGTATATGGATTTCACAAGCACTGATGAGTTTATTTTCACACCTTGTCAAGATGAGATTTTAGTGGCATAGTTACCTGTGAACTGAGACATAGGCCCTTAGAAAATCAATTATTCAGTCATACACTTTTTTATCTTTCTTTTTTTTTTCTTTCTTTCTTTTGATAGAGGTAAGAGGGGTATTTTTCTGTTTTAGAGCACCTCAAACTCATTTCTTTGTTGCCTAACAAATACTTAAATTTTAACAATAAGCTTTAGGAATTAAGAGCATAATACAGTATATTAATGACTTGAGTGCCAAGTCCAGCACCTGGGAAATGAGAAACCCCATGAAATGAATCGTTGGTTTGAACTACTTGCCTGAATTCATAGAGAAGCTCTGTGAAATTAGAAGTGAGAAGTTCTTTCTATGGTTTTTATTTTTAACAAATGTTCAATTGCTCTTACTACTTTTGCAATTCATGACCTCATTCAATACAGCTTTTCAAGAGAGCAGTGAGGAGTCCTAGAAACAAGTATCCCTTGCAATGTAGCACTTGTTCATTCCTAGTGGGAGTCACTTGTGTTCTTAGAATAAGGAAGGTAACCTACCGGGAAAAGCAGTATGTTGCCATTCAATTGGAGGTTGCATCATAAAACAGATACATGAGGGATGATGGTAAAGAGGGAATTAATGTTTCATGGGTATCCTTAGCGTAGAAGCTTAGCTTCTGCGTCTTAACTCGTTCTTGTATTTGGCTTCCTGGATGTTTTGTTGTTCATTGTGTTTCTATTTAAGATAAGTTTCAGAGATATGCTACATTATCTTTCCTATGCTTGAGACACAAGGTATAAGGTATAAGAAACTGTGAAAATACAGTTACTGCACCTTTGACCCCAAATGTAAAACTAGTGTTTATCTGTTCTTCAGAACTCAATGCTGTAAATGAATCCATCAAGTTTTTGATTGCTTTTTAGAACAGGGGTTTGGATTTACTAAAGATTCTGTTTCAATTAACATACTGGTAGGGAAAGTTGCATCATAGGTACAGAATATCCCCTCCCTCCTATGGAATGTTCACCACCAGTCTGAAGGTGTAGAATTTAAAATTTCATTTTGTTGTTGACTATAAAAGAAAGAGTCTCATGTAAATGTTACCAGCAAGTTTCTTGTTGCAGAAGTCTTCAGTTTTGTAAATATATACGTTCTTCTATTAACTAACATTTTTGTAGTCAATTAAAAGGTAGTTATTTAAAGTACTGTTCATCGTCTTGTTTGATTTGGAGCAAATATACCTCTCTTCTTTAGTTTACCACACCAATATACATTGTACTTAAGAGTCGTGAGATGGGCACAGTTTTGTTTTGTTTATTTTTTACGAAGATGCAAATACAACTTTTTAAAGATCTGTAGTCATTCACAAACACATTAATGGAGCAGTCCAGAAGGTTTTGCTGCTGCTGCTGTCATCTACCTGCTTCACAACCTGCTGAAGTGTAAGTACTTTTCTTTAAAACTTAGGTAGATGGTCACTGATGATATTCACTGAATTAAACTGTTATGTTGCTTTTACAGCAATGTGGTATGTTTAACAATGTTTAAAACCTTGTCCATTAAAAGAAAAAAAGAAAAGAAAAAAAAAGCATTGATGTGGTTCTGTTGATAGATTAGGGATTACAAGAAGTTCTAGGAGTTGTTTTTGAATGTATACAATCAGGCAGTCCACCTAAATTTTCAATTTGTTTTTATTGTTTGATGATGAATGTGTTCCATGCAATATTCTTAGGAAGTCTGGATTCAAAAGAAGAGACTGTATTTGGATTGAGATGTCAACTGTAACTTCTCAATAATGCTGAGAGCCTGTGTATCCTCTTTAGAATAGGAACTGAGGTCTTAGCTGTTTTAGGCCATGAAAGTCAATGCGTAACTACACACAGAGCTTCCTGCCTGCAGGGAAGTTTGGTCTTGGAAAATTTCAGGTGTTTGTCATTATTTAAAGTAATCATAATAATAATAGACTTGAACCTGAGCTTACATCCATCAAAGCAGAAGAAATACTACGTTTGTTGTTGGAGCAATACAGATTAGGCTTCTAATAATGGACCATCCTGATTAACTGTTATAAAGTTCCATTTTGTTGACATATTCCATATACTTTTTAAAATTCAAAGTATGCTATGCAGACGTATTTGATTTGCAGCAGTTGGATGTAGAGTGAAATAAGGTCTGCCTTACAATCATCAAAACATGGGACTACAGAGGACTTTTCAGATAGATGTTTCCCCGATGAAGAGGTATGTGTAAGCTCTACTGGACAGGCATGTGTCCAACTTGTGCTTAAAGTTATCCAGTGCTAAGGATTTTGTGACCTCTCGAATTAGCGAGTTGCATTGCTTGTTTTCTTACTAAGCTGAATATTTCCTGTTCTCTCTGACTGAGTTCATCAGTATCCTCTTGCAGTAATCTCCTGGAACTTAAAAAAATATTGAATTCTTCTCTCAGTTTGATCTCATCTGTGTCAAACACAGTTATTTAAGTGTTTCTTCACGGGTAGGGTTTTATATACCTCTTGGTATATACTTTTGAACACTGTTCTAAGAGACTTATCCACTGTTGATTTGTGAAAGCCTCATCTAGTTGGTAATTCTTGTAAAATGTTTTAAAGGAATCTGGCCTCTGCCTAATAGTTGTATTTTCTCTTTTCCGTTGAAAATCTTTATTCAACATTCAGAAAAAGTTATGGATTTATACAGTCTATTAGCAGGTGGTGTAGTGGTCATTGACTAGCACTTCAGTATTTCTTAGAACATCCATATGCTGTATAAATGGTGGTTTGACTTCTTGCCATCCTGGCTTTTAGTTCTTGACTTACAGTGACTGTAAGTGGACTGGTGACAAGTAACATCAGGATAGAAATGAAAAGTTTCTGGAACAGTGTTGAGTGGCATGGACCACCAATTTGCAATGAGGGATTAGAGAAGTTCTAGGAGGAAAAAGAGAGGAATCCTTATCTTCGATGAGATATCCAGTGAGTTTTGAAAGGTGGCAGGGCTGTTCGTTTGTTTACTTTATGTTCGTTGTAGTTATGTAATGATAATTCTGAGTATTGCTAATTTGGAAGGGCTCATGGAGAATTTCTCTCTCCTTTTTAAATTACACTTAGTGTCTAGTTGGAGTTTATGCATGTAATTTTGTCTTTCAAAGAAATATTCAGGAGAAAACCCTCCAAGCAGAAGACTTGGAGGGATATAAACACATAACACACTGCTGTTGGTGCTTTATTGCTGGCTCCAGGTGCCCAGCTGGGGTGTGCTGCTCACCCACTTCCCACCGCATTTCCTGCTGCTGCAGGAACCCAGACTGCCGCTGCTGCCCTCGGCCTTGCCTTTCTTCCTGGAACAAACTACAGCTATGACTTTTGCTCTTTTCTGACACGTTTCACATAGATCAGCATGTCGTGTTTATGGCCTGTGGAGCTGAGTGAGCTCTGCCAGCACGCTCTGGACTCCACTAAACTAGTTTCGTGCTGAAGGGCTGTCTGTGATTGCATGAGCATTGATGGCTGTGGTCTTGTCTTGCAGTCCTCTGCTTCCATATCCCTGTCTGTGGTTTTATGTCTTGTGTTTGTTTTGTTTTCTCATGGAAGGTGACCTTTATTTTTTTTCCTAGAGGCAAGCACTTCTTTCTCCACCTCCTGTGTGTCCCATGTCTTGAAAATTTCCTTGTTCAGGACATTTTTGATACACCACTGATTCATGCCAGCACAAAGGCTGGGAAAAGCTTCTGTCTTTGCTCACTGTAAGCCATTTGCAAGATCATGAGGCTTTAGAAGTTTTTTTGTTGTTGTTGTTTTCTTTTAATTTGAGGAAATACTGAAAACATGTTTCTATTTTTAAAAAAAGCTATAATTGTGTCAAGAATACCACAACAAGGCAATACTGAATATGTAGACTAAGTTTTTAATGTATTTGGCATATGGTAAAAAAGGAGCTTGAGAAGATTTATACAAGCACAGACTAAACTAATACAGAAACATGCTAAACTCCTTAAAATGGGTAACACTAAAACTTCTTTCTAGTTATTTTTCCTGACCACATTGAATAACTTAGTGTAAAATATGTTTTACTTGAAACAATGTCTGAAGTGCAATAACTGTGTTCATACTCTAGGGAATGAGTTTCTCAGCAGGCCTAGTAAGTATAGGCTTATTACTGATCACGTAATTTATCTGTTCGTAGAACCCTTTATAATTAAAATCCATAGGTTTATAAGAAATGAGAAGTATTGAGGCATTTATGGCAAAATAAGTAACTACAAGTATATTGTTTGGTTTCTTGGCAGACAGATACTAATCTGATTTTCTGCCCAAAATAGTACATTTCTACCTCAACAGATCTCTCTTCTAAGAGGAAGTTAAATGGAGAATCTATTTTAGGTATTTCATGGTTTTCATTTTTGGATATAGTATTATCACAATAGCAAATATTTCAAATCTAAGAAATAAATAATTAAAATTAGGAATAAAGAAATCAAAATATGTTACAGTAAGAAGTAAATCTTTGTTCTACTTTCTAGCTTAAGATAGTTATCTGATAATGTTTAAGATACTTGGCATTTGTAAAGTCAAGTAAGTTTAAATTCTTTTAAGACACACTATTTAGGATGTGGAGGAGGGTTCTCCCTCACTATATTCTCTACAGTAACAAAACCCAGCGTACTTGAGGAGTTCTTTTAATACTCTTCTCAAGTTGTTCAGGAGTAAAAGGCCTGACAGTAAACTGTCTAGGAAAGAAAGAACTTCAGTATTAAATGCAGATAAATTTGTATCACAGACCATCCATGGCAGATGTTTGAACTAGTACTTCAGCAAAACAAGAAAAAGAAATAAGTATAACGTTCCATAGATGTCCCATCTCAAGAAAAACTTGTGTGGATGCCCCATCCCTGGACACAGTCAAGGTCAGGCTGGACGGGGCTCTGAGCAACCTGATCAAGCTGTAGGTGTCCCTGTTCATTGCAGGGGAGTTGGACTAGATAACTTTTAAAGGTCCCTTCCAACTCAAACAATTCTGTGATTCTGTGATTAAATGTATTCAAGCGAAAGAGCTAGTTTTATATAACTGTCAATAAAAACACAAAGGTATTAAGAATGCCCAACTTCAGGCTCTTTAAATGTGACGTAACTCTCTTCATCATAGGAGAACTTCTAAGGGGCAGCCAGTTGGTGCCTCAAAGCGGTTTGTGTTACAGTTATGGAAGTCTAATTTTCCTGTTTACCCAGATCAGCTCCCTCCCACCTGCTCTGTACTGTCTCAGGTGGAAACTTCCCTCTTTCTCCAGCTAGGAAAGGCATGTAGGGAGAACTGTCACATCAGCTGGGTGCCAAGGCAGTCCTGCCAAGTTCTCTGAAGTTACAGCCTTTCTTTAGCCCAACTACCTATGTAATTTCATTTCCTCTTACTGTAATCAATACCTGTGTACTTATTTTTCTTAGAGTATGTTCCTCAACCTGTTTTAAGAAGTGTACTACATCACAGGCAACATCATCCAAATACCATTGGCTCCAAAAATAAAATGTTCTTGAAGGAATTCTCCTTTCAGTAATGCCCTTGCAAAAACCATTTTGATGGCGTTTTGCTTTGTTTTGTTTTATTTTGTTTTCTCATCTGTGTTTTCACAGCTTACATCTTTTGAACAGATGGCTTTGGTTTTATGAAGAGCGTGGCACTACCTTCAGTTAAGTTCTGTGAACTAATAGCTGTATTTATGGCTTGCTAAATGCTGACTGTGCGTGTTTTGCCTGTACTAGGCACTGTCTTCACTTTTTTGAGGAAGTTTTCCTTAAGCAATTGAAGATGACTTTTTAGATTATTATCATTGACATGTACCTTTTGTTTTCTCTATTTCCTTTGTTGCTTCTTTATACATATCAGTTATGCTGGTGCTTGGAAGTTTCAAATAAGTATTGGAACAGTGCTTTAACTTGCATTTTAGAGACATCCACATAATGTCCCTGTAATTAAAAAAAACCCTATGGCACATGAGGGCTGTAGTGGAATCTTTTACTGTCCATCTGTCAACCTCTCATCCCTGTCCCTCCTTTATTTTAATGTGTGGAGGGAGAGGTTATTTACGCATTTCAGAGGGAGGACTGAATTCTGTATGGGCCAGCTCACCAGAAAACTGTGTTAAGATTTTGTGTTCCAGCTGTACCTTTATGTTTTTCAAATTCATTTTCTTACAAAATGTTTTGGTATATGATGGAATGGATTTGCATCTCTTCCTTAGAGGTTTACTAAATATGGCTTACAATAATGCACTTTATGTAATTCTCCACAAAAATAAAAATGATGTTTATGAACTAGAAAAGTATCCCATCTTCAAATATGCTGTAACTTTTTCAAATAGCTAAGAATAGATTTTTGGCAGCTGCTGATCCTCTGAGGGGATCTAAATCACTTCAGGGATAATGTGGAGCCCTGTTTACTGCAGCAGACATTTTATTCGTCCTGTGCGTGTGTTCTGGGGCTGGATGGTCAGGCAGTAATTGCTTTCTATGTGGCTGAAGGCTTTGCTCTGTAATTATGTTAACATGCCTGGTATTGTCGTCTTTCTCCTACTCTTCCCCACGTAGAAATTACGCCTTTGGGCTAAGAGATGAATGAGGAATTTACAGACTTTGTTTGCTTAGCTGCTGCTGTCAGAAGAACCTCCAGCTTCCCACTGCTCACAACAACTGCACGTTCATCCCTGTCTTTAACAACATTTTCAGGCATAAAGCAGGCTCTGAGTGTCTCTTAAGGATTTCCGAACTTTGAGAAGCTTGTCCAAGCAATTGTGTGGTACATCTAATCAGGCTGCCATAAACGGAGAAATCCCAGGCATTTCTGTGCATGTGTGTGAATCAGCTGTGCAGTACAGCTGCAACAAGGAAATCCCAGACAACCATGGTAGCCCAGAACACACACACATGCCATTTCCAGAGCAGACAGCAATCCTACTGAGGATCCTGTTCACCTCCAGGATCCTCAACACCCATTTCAGCATCCCAAGGCCCATGTTTTCCTGCCTCTGACTCCTCTTATCATGGACACTAGGTCATGCCACACACCAACCCAGCTGTGTGCTTTCTCCCTTCCTACTGTAGGTCCTGCTCCTTCCAGAGCAAAACACAATTCTGTGCTCCTTCTTTGCTTGCCCACTCCTTTTCCACACACATCTGCTCCGCCAAATTTCACCCTCCAGCTTCTGTTGTGCAGCCAAGTTCCCAGCCCAATGTCCATGCCCACCCAAGATGGAGGCCCTGTCATACTGCCACCCCTGACAGCACTCTCCCACCTATCAAGCCAGACATCTAGGGCTGAGCAAGCTGGATAAGCTTGGCCTCATTGCTGCTGGCCCCTGCGGGCATCCATCGTCTTCGCTGAACAGGAAGTTTGTGTTGGCCATGTAGTGATCCTTATCTCACTGCTCCTGCAGAACACCAGGCCCAGGGAAGCAGAGTGCTGAGGAGTTAGACTTTAATATTTGATGCTAGGGAGAAAAGGACTACATTAAGGTGCTTTTTAATGGAGTTATGGGTGGAAATGTCTTTTTGTGCGTGTGTTATGCAGAATAGTTTTTCTGCTTTTGAGGTGTGGAGGGAATATGTTTTGATGGAAAATAAATTTAAAAGGTGATGTTTAATGTATCTGTTGTTATAGCCAAATGCTGTTTCACTTACCAAATTGTTTAAATTGTGGAAAACTGTCTATTTTTCTTTTTCTTTGTGGAAAGGAGAGAAAGAACAGTGCATTAAACCATGAGGGGCATGGGTTAGTGGGCATGATGGTGGTGGGTTGATGGTTGGACTAGATGGTCTTAGCGGTCTTTTGCAACAAAAATGATTCTGTGATTCTATTCTATGATACCCTTTGTGCATACCTTACCTTTTATATTCTTTCACTATTGATATGCATGTCTTCTACAAGACATATTTGGCAAATATGCATCACAGGACATTGCTGTGTAACTGTGTCCTGGTCAATGTGTAGCTGGCCAGGAAACAATCCATGCACCTTCAAGGAAGCCAGCATTTTAAAAGCTTTGAAAATTTGAAGTATACCGTGAAAGCAGGTTGAATATATTAATCTGAAACCAGACTGTTTTTGGTGAGTGGGGAAGCCCTCAGCAGGGTGTTTGTTTGAGGCTGATATTCGCATTTTGCCTTATCTGCACTAAGTCAGACACAAAGCAAACTTGATTTCTTTGTGCTTATAGACAGCCAAAAAGGTGAGAGCTTTCAAATGTTTTTTGCAATTAAATTAAATTAAGCAAATAATAGAATAGTATTTTTACACATTACAATTGTTTGCATTGTGTTCTGCCTTCTGTCACTATCTCTGGGAGCTGTGAGTGATATCCTTCCATCCAGCACCCAGTATTTTCTTTCTTCAGTCCCCAAAGAACATTCCCTCTTTGCATTTTCCAGTCCATTAGCTTGAAATGAGGAGAAGACAGTGAATGATTTTTCCAATGACAATCTTAGGATGGAGTAACACACCTTGACTGAAGTCTTTTGAAAAATACTGTTATCACAGTGAAAAATCCATGACACAACTTTTCAGTGAAGGCTGTAATATTAGAGGCGTTTTTCCTATCATTTCTTAAATGGAAAAATATCTTTTTTCTCTGAAGAAAATTATTCTCAAAAGTGTTCTAAAGCTCCAAGGGCCTCAGATCAAACATTCGCTCATTCAAGAATGAAAACTTACCCTTAAAATAAAGTTCAAAATCCATATTTAAATTTAAAAATGCCAAATTGAGCAACTTCTTTTTATAGAACAGAAGAACCTCTACAGTACCTACAGCTAAGTTAAGCCTTGCTCTTTTTATTGCAGTGAGAGCTGCCCTTACCTAACCGTCATCTAACCATTTTAATATATTAAGCCAAATCTAAAAATATTGAAAAGAGAAGGTAGCTTGGCATGGCTTACGCTTTACGTGGCTTGTTATATTTATTAACTATATATATAGCTTCTAAATTAGTAGAAAAATGTGGAAAGCAAAGCCTAAGCAGACCTAAATTCTCAGGAGACGAGATTCCGTGGAGAAAAAGATACTCTTCAAATCTCTGTCCATAAAAATAAATATTCATTAAACGTGCAGAAGTCAGATGTAGTTTATTCATATGTCTGCTCTTCAGTTCTGTGAGACTCTTTGAGCGTGGATTTTCCATGTTGGCACATACACTAGCAGAACTGATGTTCTTGTGTGTTTAGGCTTAGTTTCACCTTGACTGGGAAATGGAGCCGTTATTATTAGTCATTATTACTGAAGTGAACTGTGATTTCAGGCTAGATCAAGTTTGTGACTGCTTTCCTGTTGCATTGCACAAGGGACTGAGAGAGAGGCAGGACTCAGAACCTGCTGCAGCTGAGGTTGCCAGATGTTTGTCCTTTGCCAAAATTTCGACCGTATCTTCAGAGTGCAGCTTCCTTCCCTACCCCCTCGGCCAGCTCTCCCGCCCTCCTCCCCACCTTCCCTTGGCTTTGGTTGTAGCTGTGAGCGCTCTCTGTTCCTCAGAGCAGGCACTGCTTTCTGCTGACTCTGTACATCTATTTATGTTAAGGCATTTTGCAATATTAGGTCCGCAAATGGAAACCAGTAAGCAGTGGTGGTATTTTTTTTTTTTCAAGAACTATTTTTTTTTAGGAACTAAAGCTTTTGAGAGAAGGAGAAACAATCGGGACCTCGAATACGAGTGAAATTGATGTGTAACAATTCAATTAAAAGTGCATAGTTCATGATAGCGAATTGACAACAAATTCTGTCAATAGAAGTGTTTCAGTGTTACACGTTCCTATGACACAGGAGTCAAGCTCAGGTGCACTTTGTTTCAGAAATCTGTAAAACGATTTTGCATCGCCGTGGTTCTGATTATATAGGATGCAAAAGATGAAGAAATCAAACGAAATAAGTCACACCATCTGTAAGATTCATAACCAAAGATTTGATGCTTTATACATGTTTCATTTGTTATGATTTAAAAATGAAATGTTTTAGGATTTAATTAATGTATTAAAGGGAAGAAGTTTCTAGTATATAATTTTATGGAGCCAGGAGGTGGTTGTGTAGTACAGGAAATGATTGCTAAGTTTGCTAGCAAATTCAGTGCATTAATAATAAAGCAAATGTTTAGATACTGTTTGTTTCTAAATTCAAAAACAACCAAATAGGTATTCAACCAGTCTCTTTTATCTAAGCATCACTGTTTCTCAAATCAGATGTCTATCATATGTCATAATTACAGTGGGATCTAGAGAAGAGGATAGACTTCAGATCTCCAAAATAAAGTTCAAGTATTGAAATAAGACAAGCTGTTTTTACACCCTGCTACCCTTCTCCTGTCCACCTGTTTGTTCATACTATTTGACTAGGAACTTGCTTTATAGCCTTTCCGTGCTGCTGTCCTTTCATTTTATGGATGCACTTCTACACGCTTTCTATGAAGATGAAGCAGGACTCAGATAGCCTTTAAAAGCAGATTTTAACTTTGCCCTGAATGGTTCTGAAAGCAGCTGTCTTACTGAAAGAA
Source organism: Gallus gallus (assembly GCF_016699485.2). Classification (NCBI taxonomy): domain Eukaryota; kingdom Metazoa; phylum Chordata; class Aves; order Galliformes; family Phasianidae; genus Gallus; species Gallus gallus. The sequence continues at coordinate 97,048,796 of NC_052533.1, read as the reverse complement.
ATTAGAGCTCCTGTGGAAACGTTGATACACCCATCTTCAGTTGTCTTAAATCTTCCTGTCTACACAAAGGAACAAAAAAAGTTCTGGCATCTTTTTGTGCTTTATAATCCTTTTATTTTTTAGTGCTCTCTTCATCAGTGCCATTAGTAGTATTTGAGTATAGTTCGTGTAATTTAATAATCAGATGTGATGACCAAACGCTTAGTTTCTTTGAGACAAGAGATTTAACATTTCCTAAGAGGAATGGAAGAATATGCACAAATTACAAGTCACAATACAATAATGAAATTTCTGGGTGCAGAGTTCTTTGTGAATTCTGTTTTTTCTGTTTTTGTCAATTGTGAACTGTAGGGATTTCAGAAAGACAGCTGTTGTTAGGGACCTGAAAGCATTTGTGGGAAATATTGATATCTTTCTGTACTTGGTGCTGGCTGATTTGAACTACTTTCTCCCTATTCCAGCACCTTCGATTGTGAAATAAATTCCATTATTTCAATATACTCACCTTGTTAAGCCTGTGTATTTCTCCTGAAGTATTTTATACTCTCAAATAAGATATACATATATTATATATATTATATATATATATATCAAATAAGATATATATATATTTAATGTGAATTCTTTGCTTAGAGGTTAGATATGTCTTCTTTTGAAGATAATTCTATGTATGTCTTCCAGCACAGATTTTGAAACAAGCTATGAAGCACATACGAGAAATAACCCAGTGTGTTTCAGCCACTTGGTTTCATTATAAAGATCTCCCAAAAGTTATCTTTGAAAGAAGAGTACATATTACCAACAGCATCTAAAAAAATAAGTACCTGACAACTCGAACCATTATCAACATCCTCAGATTTCAATGTAGGAAAGCTCTTGGCTTCTAAGAGTTAGGTTTGCTTGTATTTGTTACCCTGTCAGTGTCTTCTCTGTGACCGAGTGCTTTACCAGGACTGCTCCTGAGGAACTCTTTCCCAGAGCCAGGCTCCTCTTGGCTGTGTGCTTGAGCATCAGAAAATTCTCTTCACAGAGACACCTCTGAAATACTCTCTGTACACTGAGGTCATAAGTGGAGCTAACCCTCGTTTTGCGGAATCTTCTCTGATTTCCTAGAGAAGTCTTTTACCAGAACCATCAAATGTCATGCAGTTCATCCGTCACTTCAAGAACCTCAGCGTGTTTACTGAGAGCTGTACTTGCTTAACAGACAAACTCTAAAAATAAGCAGAAGGAAAAAAGAAAAACTATTTTTGGTTTTCCTCTCAAATGTTGACTTTTGGTAGTTATGGTACAAAAGCTTAAAACTGAAACATGTAAAGGCAACATATTTTGGGATCTGAATTAGGTATATTCTTTTCTCAAGCTATATTAAAGTTAAACAGATAATTTGTTAAACAAATTGTTTTGTTTGTAAACAAATTTGTTTTTATAAACAAAGTTTGTTTAACAATAAGTTAGTTAAACAGATAATTTGTTCTCCTGTGTTTTTTGTTCTGGTTTGTTGGGGTTTTTTTGGTTTTTTTGTTTGTTTGTTTGTTTTAAGATGAGTTTATGGTATTTTTTATGCTTGGCCTTTCTCTTGGAAGCTAACCAAAGAGCTTGAGGATTGAGGATTCAGGGATTTGTGAGAAGCCCTTCTCTGTTCATGTTTTAATAGTTATGTTTGCTATAGTGCAATTATTTTAAAAGAAAGGGAAATTTATGCCTCAATAAAATAATCACCTGTGAGCACTTGAGCAAACATTCAAAGGACTGCTAGATGTAGTAAAATAGTAGTATTGAAGTATTATCCTACTTCTGTTAAGTGAGATTTTCTCACACTTCTAGTGTTTTAGAAGTGTAGAGTGTAGAGTTTTAGAAGTGTAGAAGTGTATAGTTCTTAAGTGACCATCTAAACAGTACTTTTTTGTGTCTTGCTTTTAAAGTAAATATTTCATTCTTTAGCATTCATAATGCTAAATTTGGAGCCTTACCATTGTAGATTCAGACTTTTGTGTCAGATCCTTGCACTTTTTAAGTGAGCCCATGCTAGCCACAGTGCAGAGAGACAAGTGGTACTCTTTTGGCTCGTAGACCACTGAGCTATTAGGTGACTGCAGGTTTAGAAGCGCTTCTACTACATAGTAATACCAATAGCTGTGGGAAATCCTTAATTTAACAGTTCCTTCTTCTTCACTATATGTAAAGGTTAAAATAACATGCACATTAGGGTTGTTATTAATCCAGAGACCATAAACACAGTCTGTTGGTAGGCTGCCTGTAGTGAGACAGAAGCTCTGACCATGGGCACTTCAAAAATATGCTAGTTGCCTGAGTTGAACTCCTGTTGACATTTAAATAGGGTGTCATGTTCCACAACAAATGAGAAACAATGCTTGGCAAGAAGACCTTTTCAAGAAGTGTACAGGAAAATGGGTCTACTTTCTCTTTTCCCAGTGGTGGAAGAGCTATTTTGGTGCTGGAAACTGTTACTGTGTGAAGTGTATGGGAAAGAAATAACAAACGTATGCTGAACCTGGAGGAGGAAAAAAATGATTTAATGGAGGGTAGCACAGAACGCCATTATGGCTACGCTATAACCTGGGGACACCTGACAGCATGGTACAAAATGCAGTTTGGAGAGGACTGGTGGCTAAAATTTGCAAAATGCTGGTCTTGGGGAGAGAGCTCCCTGAGAGGAGTTTGGGACATTAAAGCAATAGTTGGACTAACTGTTGCTTATGAGCCAGTGGTGGTTGTACTCCAAAAGTGAGGCACTGGCAAGAGTAAAAAGAGCAGGGGTTAATGGTTTACTGCTTGGCCATTCGCCTGATTATAACACACTCCTACCAGAGCAATGAAGTCTAATATGAATGATAAAACAAAGTAGATATTTTTATTATCTTTCCTGCTAGCCCAGCTGTATTTATTATATTGCCTACATGTGCAACGCAGCATTTTAAAACTATATAATTAGACTATCACCTTAAGTAATAGCTTGAAATGCAAACTGCTTCCTTTGTTAGATACCCATTTCCTTAGATTACCTTGAATACTCATTTGGGAGACAGATAGTTTAGAACTTAATTTTCAAAACATACTATTTTGTCCTTGCTTTCTGAACAGGTGAGTAATAAAAGTAAAACCTTGGTACCACTGCAGTCAGTAGAAGCTTTCCTTTGACTTTAGGTGCAGCTCATATTTCTCTGAGCACAAGATCAATCTGAGAAAGCAACAGGAAAGATTGACTGGTGAGTCCATTTTTTTCAACATCTTTTCTTGACAGTACTTACTCCCTTTGTTCTTCCAAGCTCTTCCTGCAGTATAAGGGAGTGGGATGGTCAGAGTTAGACAAAACTTCCTGAGAGTTATGTGACACAAGAACAATAATTCAGTCTTCAGTGATTTAAGAATTATTTTCACTGGCAAATTGTGTCTTGCAGTATCTCGTTCCTTTGTATTTCCAGCTTATCATACAAATTCATGCCAAGGATGGCATGCCCAGCTGTTTAATCCATGCAGTGGTAGGATATCTGTTGTAAAAACAACAGTATGTGCTGGGAAAGGCTTATTTCTGTAAGAAGGAATCAATTTGAACTTGTCAAAGAAACAGTATTCTAGCTGTCAGAGTTCTGCTTAATAATCACACTGGGTTATTTTTAACAAGATTTAATAATCTTTGCTGGGAGTTGGTGGGGGAGAAACCGGTGGGGCATCCAAGAGCAGGGCTGTAGGTGAGGCAGTATCAGCAACTCAGAATTGCCAGCCTGTGAGAACATTCCTTCTTGTTGGCCAGGAAAAGGTAAGAGGGACCTTTTTCATACTGATGCTTTTAAAGGCTGATTTCAGGTTATTTTCACTATCAGTGAACGTCTTCTTTTCACAACTCTAATGTCAGGCCACATTTTCTGCTCATCTTCTATACATACTGAGTGTTACCTAGGAGTGTTAATGAGCATATCCATTTAATTTTCAGTTCTTACCCTTCATTTTCTTAAGCAGCTTCATAATCTCTAAACATAAACTCCTTCTGAGAAGACATTTTTCATATTTTCTGAGCCCTGAATAAGAGGTAACCTTGGGATAGAAAGTGGGAAATTATGCAAAACAATCTCAGCAACTTCAAATCTCCGTGTTGTGAGAGTTTGCTTGGTTTGTTTTAAAAGGCAGTGCAATCAAATTAAAAGCAGACAAAACTAAATTCGGTTCAAAGTTGGCTCACCTCAGGTTTCAGCAGGAGCTGTGAAAGCCAAGTTTAAATTGGGACAGGAAGGGAGGGAACGTGGTCAATAGCCTTAAAGTTGAGCATTTTAAATAGGAAATCTGTTTATGCGTCCAATAGCACTTGCTGTTCTGATTTGTTTAGAAAAGCTAAAACAATTCAGAACAGTGGAATTGCTTGAGGCTCTTCTGGCTTGGACTGAACTAAACTCTGTCCAGAATTTAAGCTCATCTCCAAGTTTCAATTCAGCCAGTAAAATGGAGTGATTTTGATCTTGACTTAAAACGCCATCTTCCCATTATTTTCTTCACATTTTCTTCATTTAGGAGTATTGCACAAAGCACTGATATTTTCTAGTCTGAAGAATACATAGTATAACTTATTCCATATGCTTTTCTAAGAGAAATTTTTGTTTTATCAGAAGTATTAAAAGACTGAAAGACTCACACTAGAGAGAGTCCGGGTATGTTTTTTGGAGGGAAATACATTGTTATTGTTCAGTGGTTAAATGCAGCAGGGGCAGTTTGGCTAATTTTTAACAGTAGATAGGCGCTCACTCAGAGGGATGAAAACTAAGAAGAATTTAATTGCTAGGTAAGGATTCCAGATGAAGTTTTTTGTTTGGATGAACATCAGCCTCATTCCCCACCTCCAAAAAACAGCATGGAGTTTTCTGTAGGCTTTTTTTGGTGTTATTTGCAGTATTTCTTTTCATTGTTTGGCTTGACCCACTTCTCCTTCACCCTTTCTTATTTCTACTCTCCCTCTTCCAAAATGCCAAGGTTTTCACCAGTGCAGTACTCACAGGAGTCTGCTGAGGCATTGAATCACTAGCATCTTCAGTCATTATCTTGGCTGATTCACTAATGCTCCCAGCTGGATTGTTCAATGATTTATGTAATATATTGTGTTTCTGTAGTGCAACTTATGTAATTTGTGTAAATCACTCGTAGAACCACAGAATGGCTTGGGCTGGAAGGAATCTCACAGCCTACCCAGTACCAGTCCCCTACCATGGACAGGGCTGCTCCTGAGCAGCTCAGCTGCCCAGGGCCCCATCCAACCTGGCCTTGAGTGCCTCCAGGGATGGGGCACCACAGCTTTTCCGGGCAGCTGCATCAGCACCTCACTGCACTCTGAGGGGAGAATTTCCTCCTGACAGCTAACCTAAATCTCCTCTCTTTTACTTTAAAACACCGTATTTATGCAATTCGTGAAGATGGTAGAGAAAGGAATTACATTCAAATTACTGTATTAGTAATTTGGGGATTGTTGATGTAGAGGAAAATAACCACATCCTTTTCTCAAATATCAAAACTTTAAATATGTGGCACAAAAAAAAAAAAAATACAAGTATATACAACTGGAACTGATGCACTGATGCAGTCCTGAGTACATCTCTGCAATGAGATGTGCTCCGTATTAGATGTCGTAGCCCAGAATTTGCAGTCCAGATGTGACATACTCTGAGGTTCTGCAGTGGTAGTTCATGGTCTTGCAGAGTGATGACTGTGTAAAATTGAGGGAGGAACACATGAGCTACACACGCGTGCCATCTCTGCTTTGTCCCTGCCAAGTGGCAGCAGCACCCGGACATCTCTGTGGGAGCACTGCAGCTGCCCTGCAGCTCTGCTGAGCGGTGCCCGGAACAGCTGGAGCGAGTCGGCAGAACCGTGGCTGTAATGTGATGCGGAAGATCATGCATATGTTCTTCAGAAGATCTGATCTCATACTGCTGTCTGTCAGCAGTGAAGGAGAGGTGATTGTGGTTTGGAGGCTTAATGAGACATTAGCGAAAAGTGTGTTGTTAGTGGCATAAGAGCGAAGAAACTGAAATTTGGCAGGTATTTCATTCCACGGGGAGGAATGTGGGACATATTTGACAGCGTTTAAATCTGTAGTCCCTGAATGCCAGGACTCAGCACTTGTATTTTCTTTAGTTTTCCCCTAGATCAGGGAACATATGTTGGTCAGGGAAGAGGTTAAAACTATTTAAAGGGTCGTGGCTTTTCTATCATGAAGGCAAATCCCTTACACTCCCCTTACACCAGCCCTGCTCCCTTCCCTGGTTTTATCAGTGACAGTGTGACGTTCATGTTCAGGGTGCAGGGAAATAGTCTTGAACTGAAAGGAAAGAGTTACTCAGATCCTACATGGAGGAGAAGGGAACGTAGAGATGACAGGCATTTCTCCCACTCATTTCCCTCTTCTGTCAAATACCTGTATTATTCTCTTTGTCATCTGGATTCGCTGGATCTGGTTCGGGATCTTCTCTGTTTTCCCCTCCTCCCCAAGCTGAGCTGCATTTTACTGCTGCTGCTGATAACCCTTTTATTTCTATCATCTTTCACCACAGCTTTAATCACCTTTTCTTATTAACTCTTGTCTTCATACTTTAATCTTCTCAGCCCTGCAAGAAGATGTTCGTGTTTACAGAAGTAGTTTGATTCTTCTGAATTTTGTTATAGTCTGACACATTACTTAAATATAAAAAAAAAAAATGTTGACACGTGCCAATTGTACCATTTTTCTCACTAGTTTTCAAATTTCTGTGAGTCATTTTATTCCAACTGAGCACAGTTCAAATTCAGTGCTTAGCCTGTCTCTTCTGTCCACTCTGCTCAAGAGAATGAAAACGGATAAGCTAGAAATTCATTTGGGTATATAGTTTTTGCAGATGTGCTGTCTTGTGAGTATAAAGCTTGTGCCTGGGCTAACATTTGGGCTCCAGATCTTGTTTTCCGTTTGGCTTTTTTGACTGCACAGTGAGTGCCATACTCTGAGCGTGGGGGAAAGCACTGAGACCAATTTTCATATTCATAGTCAGAGCCCATGGTTAGATCTGGCACTTGCATCCTTTGGAACAAGAACAGCAGCGTTCTGAGGAGTTCAATTTTGGAGGCAAAGAGGAAGTAAATCGAGTCTCAGCATTAGAGATGCCCAAGTTAGGAGCATCAACACTAACAGATCCTTCCCCTTGCCTCTGCTCCAATCCCCAGGGAATGTACTAGACTTCAGGGCAATCTAGAAAAGCCATATGTTTATTTTCTGAACTACTGAAAAGTGCCTTTGTAAATGGAAGGCACTTACCTGCTTACATATGACAGTAGAAATTTGGCTTTGTAGAGTTACTGATGAGGTGGTTCTTCATTCTGGGGGGAAGAGGGGTGTGGCAGTTGTTAGTTATGTTAAAACATTCTTTTCTTAGTTCTCATCCAGGACAATTGTTGCCATTTCTCATTGTGTGATAGAATTTGTACTTTCTGGTCGAGCAATCCACCTTAAAATCTTACATATTAAAAATGCTGTCTTAAACACAAATAGAGCTCAGAATGGATTGCTTGGATGAACTATTCTGCTACTAAGGAAGAAGTAAGTACTCCTCTTGGCAGCATGATTTCTGCTAAGGGGAGTAGCATCTCTGCTCTTTTTATAGTTCTTTGAATGTGCTTAGGGAGCAGTGGATCAAAGATAATCATCAGACAATTCTTCTACTCTAAAAAGCTTTCTGTAGGTTTCACTGGAAAGGTTAACTGAGGAACTGAATTGGTCAGGGGGAGAGTAGCAGATTATTCTCATGATAGTTATGTTTTGTCTGATTCTCTTTTTTAACAGTGGATTTACAAGAATGTTTTATCTTTTTATATCTGTCAGTAGGTAAAGAGAGTTATTTGGCTACTCAAATCAAGGAGAGGCTGAGGAACTCGGAAAGGGACCAAAGCAGGGGAATCAGCTTGAAGATCGCTACGTTTATGTCATCAGAGAGCTTATAATTTTAGCATAGCAAGAGAAAATAGGGCTTTATTTTTTGCTTTTGAGACATGTAGTGGTATGCTTGCATTTAAAAAGAAAGTATACAAAATAGTTTAATTTCCAAAAGCTGTTCAGATGCTTGTGATCACATCCTGAACTCTTTTCACAAGAACTCTGTTGTTTGCAGTTGTTCCTGGGTTTGCTCTGGACAGATCTCAGACTTGTTTGTGTATGCCGAGCTTAAATTGAACTGTTCTGACTTTGATGTGGATGGTAGATAGCGTTTCAGCTGCTTTCTCACAGTGATCTTCTCACTGCTGTATCTCCCTGTTCAGCATCTCAGTCGTTGTATTTCATCTCCAATTAGTGCAGTGCTGAGACCTGACCAGGTATATATTCCTTCACCCACCCTTCTCGTTAGAGTTTTGCATCAAACCTCCATCCATCTCAGTGTTATCTCTGTTATCCTTCTCTTTTATCTACCAAAGCTTTTTTAGATTTAAAATTTACCTTGAAATACTTAAAGGCAAACAGTTTTATTAAACACTGCCTTTATACCTGTGTTCTGGAGCAACATACAAGCTAGAGCTGAAAGAAGAATCAGTAAGTACATTCGAGATGCCTCTTAAAATGTCGGTATTTTAAAATTCAATACGTATGTACCTATAGATTTAGAGAGAAAATTTGGATCCTTGCTTTGATGTCAGTACTAGAGAACCTAGAGTTGATGTTTGTAGAGACTATTTTCAGAGAGGGGATCAAAGGGATGTTGAAATTAAATATTAATGAAATCATGAGGTATCTAGGAAAAATTCTGCCCCCTCAACCTCAGTGGTTGTCAGGTATTCTTCAGAGATTAAAAAAATAAGATGGGTAGAAATGTTTTGATGACATATTCTAGGCAGGAAGTGGATCTGTGGGAGGTGGATGGGTTGATGCTGGGATTGGAGGATTTACCGGGAAAGCAGAAAGAACTGGAACTGGAGAAATAGCAGCAGGGTGGTGGTGGGGAGTGCCCCCCTTATGTGTGAATGTGGTGGCAATAGTGACACAGTAAGGTTAATAGAGCCACCTCCCAGTGCTGTTGTGCTATATAATAAATGTGTGGTTAGGTAGTGAGCTGCTGTTTTCCACAATCCCAAACAGCGGGTGAAATCTGTGTTCATGGAAGCCATTGTCCTGAGGTTAAATACCTCTGCTTACTAACAGCAGAACGTTGGCCACCATCAGTGCTTTATCTAGATGGTGATACTACAACCAGGACTAACAGTGTAGCACCATGTGCTCCAGGATCTTGGAGTCACTAAAAATGGTTGTTCCTCACAGTTCAGTCTCCTGCCTGCACCGTGAAAGCTTTCTTGAAAATTGTTTGAATGTGTAAACATTGCTCCAAGATGATCATTTACAAGGGCTTTGCAATCTTCACACTCTAAAGTATTGCACACTTCAACCTTACTGCATGTTTTGCAACCACCTTGCATAAGCCTGGAGGCTAAATCCCCAAAACTAACAGATTGTTTATTCTTTTTCCCTCTCATTTAGGCAGAGAGCTTAGGGAGCAACTGTTGTGGAAACCAGTCTTTTTGCATTTAAGAACCCACAGTGGACAGCCCTAATTGCTTATTGGTACCTTAGAGCAATAATTTGCTGCTCGCCAGTTCTTTACACGGCATCCAGCTTTACTGCTGTAACTGCACAAGTGTCTCTTAAACCAGGAAAAATTAAACAGGAAACAGAAATGTTCCACGCAACTTTAGATCCCCTTTTTTATATTCAAGAGGGATGTACGACTTGAACCCCCCAGTTGTGCCTCCTGCCAAAACCACGCTGCTGTCTGTGGTGATGCCCATTTCCAGCTGGAGCAGGCCACACCTCCTCAAGAGCCTATGGAAGAGCCTCCTGTCTTAGAGTCGTTCCCCATCAAACAACCAGGCACGTGTCTTCTGTGACCGAAATGCCACATCTTGTACTGGGTATGCTTTTGGAAGAAGACATACATAACTGCTGGCCACCTTGTGATGAAAGCATGCCAAACATACGGCAACATGGGTTTGGGGACAGTAATGCATGTGGCAGTGGAGACATCATGGAGAAAGAAGGAGTAGGGCAGTAAAGAGGACTGGAACACAGAGGGTGAAGGAGGGCTTCAGGGAGCAGGCCTTCTGGTGTCTTCAGCCTGGCTTTTAAAGTAGACACCTCTTGGCTGTGCTTTTTATATGATTCTGCAGCCATACACATAGTACGATGCTATGGCTTCACTGAAGCCTTAGAGGTGCTTGATATTATCCTATTCTGGAGGCCTTTGTTAATTTTTATCAGAAACAGTACTTTGGGTGATTGATTGATACATTCTGTTGTGTGGACCTACAGCATAATTGCTGCTGCCATTTTGGCAGCACCCTATTGTGTTCTTATTTTGGGGTTTCTGTCTTCTTGTTGCTGCTGTTCTGGTGTTTGAAACTGTACAGAATTACACAGCCAGTGATCTGCAATAAAAATCCGGTCTTTCTTTCCTCCTCTAGAGAAATGAATTATAAATGTCCTTGTTGCCAAGCTCTTGATAACTATATAAGTGGGAGAACCTCTCAGTGATATACCTTAATAGCAGAATTAATGATGTTTGAGCTTAAGTCTGTTTGTTGAGACTTCATTAGCTTTTCAGCTGAGAAAGCAAGTGGGAGAAAATGTATTTCAAATGCATGAATTGTGCACTGGGCCACGCTGGGAGACAGGCAGCCAGCTCTGTCCTGTGCAGCACTTTATTCCCACTAGTAAACTGCTGTTGTTTCTTTCCCATGTTACATATATTATGGCTTAATTTCACCTTTCAGTTTACTTCTGGGCTGGACATTTTTATTGTTTTAAAGTCTTCATGTTTATGTGCCCAGGATAGTATTTGTGTGTGTGCGTACCTTTTTTCTCAGGTTTCTGTACTGTGTTGTCAAAACTGAAAATCAAACACATGAGCAGTTTTTACACAGTGATCAGTTCTTAGACATACCTCTTCAGGGTTTGGTTTTGTTTTGGTTTGTCTTTCAAACTGTCTTCTTCCTAAACACTGAAATGTGGCTGAATTGGAAGCTTGCTAAACATTTCACTTCTTTGATGAAGGGCAGACCCTGTATTCAACTTCTTAATCTCTTGCAACGAGCTCTGTCAGTTTTTTAGAACAAGAGGATCTTATTATAGTCATAAGGGTGGAATCCACTACTCCGTATTACAGTACTGGATTTTATTTGCAGAAAAGCCCCCTTTTAATGAATGTGAATTCCTGGTACTAAGAGCCAAAACTCATGTTTTAATGTTTATTTTTTACTATTTGGCATGTCCTCAGACAATTTATTTGTTGTGCTGGATCATCACGGGGTCTGTTAGATCATCTAATTGAAAAAAATAAAGAGAGTTTGTTGTCCTGGAACCGCTCCAGGAGTTGTTTGTTCCACAGCCAAGTCCCTCCTATGCTCTAACTCTGAGGTCATCTCCATAAGTCACGTTTATTATGTTTAATTTTTTCCCCCCTTACAGACTTGGAATCTAAAACTTTTTAATTAAATATAGGGCATAACATGTATTTGAAAAGCAGCAATGTAAATTGCTTCTCTCAGGTTAGCCACCTGGCCTTCAGACTTAGGTTGAAGGTTATTCGTTCTGCACTCCAACAGAAATGCACTGATTATTATTGCTGATGATAACTACATCTACTGCTAAGATATGGATAAGGCACTGAAAGATAGGAAAAGTATTTTTAAGAGAGTGTGTATTTCTGTTTGATCAAAAAACAATAATCCAGCAGGCGGAACGTCTGCATTGTTTTTCATGTTTGCAACCTGATTTTTCAGCAACGGTAGTTGTTTGGGAGATATCCAACAACACGCTCTGTCTAATAACAACAAGCTTGAGCAGTGTATGTTCGTTTCTGTTCTGAGTGTTCCAGGTTCTTTCTAAACAAGAACTTTCTAATCAAGTTAGTCTTGAAAGATGTATTTGAGGGTAGGGAGTGTCTGCTTTTGTTTTATTAGAGATCATTCCAAACCTCATTCACCACTTAAAAGGTACACCGAGAAATGGAGTTGCTCTTCAGGATTTTATGTACTGATCTCTGAACTTAACTTTTTCAGGAAACGGAAGACTTACTTATTGCCTCCTTTGACGGAGAGATTTCTATGCCCCATAAATCAGGAAGGAGAGTTTCAAGGGCTAGCTCCCATTGCTAGGTAATTACACATTCAGCGCAATCTCCTGAAACGTGTATCATTTGTGTCGGAAAGGAAAACAGACTTCTACTGACAGCTTCATCTCATAAGCATGAAAATCGGGAGGGAGGGTTTGGGGGAGTTAATATCGTGTTCTTTTCTAATGGTTACCAGCTCTTACACAATTCTGTGAAACCATCTGTGTGATTTCCTGACACTGCCGGCACTGATTGTCGCTGTGGATGGCAGGTATCGGAGGGGTCCCAAGTAAGGAAGTAAAAAGGGTGAAAGTAAGAGCAGACATCATTTAAAGAAAGGAGAAAAGCAATTTTTCAAGGAAGGAGTGTATAAGAATTAGAGAATGCATCTTTCAGAAAATGATAGATGAGTTCTGACAATTAGTTATGGAAAGCGAGTAGAAGAGGCTGGGGCGCAGAAAGAAAAGGGAGGTAGTATTGCTTAATGCACTACTCTGAAGATAGCCATCTAAATAAAAATTTCAGTGGTGTTGCAGAGCAATTGTAGACCAGGATGTATTCAGTTTGCTCCAGCTGCTTGACCTTGCCTTGCTGATGACTGCAGTGAGGCAGTCACTGTTGTGACCGGTGTTGTCTGTTGGCTGCCATGGAGAGGTGTGTGAACACCCATCAGCAGCTCAGCAAAATTTGGGGGCTGTTGTACTGAGTCTTCTGCTGCAGGTTGTTCAAGTTCAAAGCAAACCTCTATCGTTCTTCCAGTTCCGTCACTCCTGCAATAATTTATATTTGGGCTGTCTGTCCTGTCATGAGCTAAGGATTAAAACACGGGTGAGGATGCATCTTCTCTTGCACTTACCTTCATCACTGGGCTGTCATTTTGCAGCACAGCCAGTCATGCTAAATTTCTGCTGACTTTTAGTAGCTTGAATCTAGGTTCTGAGGGATTTTTACGTAGGAACTACAAATCCTTTTTTTTTTTTTTTAATGCCACTCTCTACCCCCCAGAAGGGAATATCAAAGAGCGAGGTCCGTCTTGCACACTGAAGCAGCGTGGCAGAATTCCTGGTAGTTGCAGGTGAACTCCAATTACTCAAACATATAAACAGATACTTTGAACTTAACCAATTAGTTTCAAGTTTGAAAGCTGTTCTTTGTGTGTAACCACAGATCCAGGTACTCTTCAAAGGGTATCTGTCTTTTTATTTGCAGGATTCTTGGCACCATGTATGTCTACGCTGTAAGCAGATCAGCGTGCAGACAACTCTTTTAGTACAAGCAGTTATGGAAGTTGGGATCCACAGAGAAGACCTCACAAAGTAGCTGGGAAAGTAAAAGTAACACAAATACAAAACCCAAATGAGGGTAGGGCTGCAAAATGGGAGTTTGGCACTCGGTGTAAGAAGATTAGTTTGGTCATGGAGAAACCAAAACAGGCATTCCCAGAAATCGAAGGTGGCAAGTATACCATGCATATCCAGTTAAGAAACCTATGCTAGAAAAAAAAAAGATAATATCGAGTGTTTATGAGAGATAATTCAATTCTTGTTTCAATCAAGATGAACGTGGTTTATCTAGAAGTGGTATAAGAGAAAAACGTAGTTCAAGTCTCTGGCTTGAAGCGGTGCTGGAGATTGGAGGAGATGTTGTGGACTATGAATGAATTGACAGATATTTCTAATGTAATATCAGAATGAGATGGTGGGATTCTACTATATCCTCATCATAAAGTGGGCTTAGCTGGTGGTGGAAAATTATGAAAAATGATGGCTTTTCAGTGTTTGTCAGTCCGGTTTCTTGAAAAATTTTAGTTTGTGACTTCTGGATTTCAAGCATAATGTTACCTATAAAAAGTTGCCCTAAAGGACACTCTTGGACATATTTTTAGAAACAATACTTTGAAAAGCTTTATCTGAATATGTCCTGCTGTAGATATGAAGGACAACAAACATGTATATGTCCCATCAGTTAACTGCTGTTTCCTGTTCTGAGTTCTGAGAAACTACTTATCATAATTTTGGAATATGTAAAGACCCCATCCTTATTTTAGAATGAAAGCTGACTGAAATTTTCAGCCACTACTGAGCAAGGCAATGATCACCAGCAAATATTTTATTTTCATAAAGTCCACTGTAACCTATTGGCAGCATTCTACAGTGATCTTTTTTAAGTTTCAAGCTGATGTTTGTCTAAAATAGTTTAGCTTGGTCATGTACTATGTCTCCTATTTTGAAAAGATTCAGTCATTAAAAGAAGGTTTGGATTTCAACTTTTAATTTCTTAATTTAAAACTCACAAGGTGATTATTTCTGAACTCTCATACAAGATATGCCACCAACAGAGTGGAAAAACATTTACTCGCACATGGGTCTGGCACACAGACAGAGCAAAGGTTTATTTTTATTAGTGAAGTTTTCTTCTGGGAGAAGGAATAGATAAAGGATTGGAAGGAAACAGAGCCATGTGAGGTGAATTCGTACCAAAAGACCAGCATTCTTGTGCGTGTGCGTGTGTGTGTTGTCAGTAATACACTGACAACATACCTATTAGCTTAGACTTTTACTTACGTCATTCCACATGGAGAAGGAGGAAGTTGTTATCTGCTGCTTGCTTTTCAGTTTTATCTTTAGGGAAATTCAGGACTGCCACAGTGCATTGATAGGTAAATGCTAATTTTCATACGTATTGGCATCAGTGCTCATGGGGCATTTTATTCAAATTGTACAAACCCGTAGTTGTGGTAGGATCTGGAAGGAGGGAATTGTATCGGGCTCTAAAAGGTTGGGATGACAGCTTCTGAAAGAAATAACATATGGTCACGATATCTGTACTGCAGGGTAATTTATAATGTCAGCATTTATTTTTTTTTCTGCCTTCACTTCTGTGAAGGATCACTGAGGTTGGGGTAGCTTCATGAGATCTGGAGATGTGAGTTGTTTGCCCCTGTGGCATTTCTCATAGTCTGAGGTCAACGGACAGCTTATTGACTGACAGAGCCAGTGGATTCACAGGGACTGATTAGAATGCTGGACAGCACCATGATGAAAGAACTGTTCTAGGTGAAGAGAAGCATCAAAATATATTAACATTATTTTCTTATGAAAGAATTGGATTCATAAATGCCACTGAAAATGACTGGTCATGAGCAGAATTGCTAAATTGAGTGTAAAAGCTTTTCTCATGGTGAAACTCGCTGGTCACCTGCTCTCTGGCTTTACTTTCCAAGTTATTAACACATCACTAGGAATACACTCATTTTGGCTTGCTGCCATGCAATGCAGTTGCTCAACTGTATTTCCTGCTTGTAACCTTTATTTCCATTTCACAATGACTTCGATCACTGATTATTATATCTCTAGATTAACTCACCTTGAATCCAGTTATATTCTATGTAGAGAAATAAGCATTTCAGGGGAGGAATCTATTAGATAATAATATAGTAATATTCATAATTTTTGGATTTTAAACATCAGCGTTACTGAGATACATTGCACCCCACATTTGATTTATTATATAAGCTTGATACCTGGTGAGAAGCTTGGCTGTAGCAATCAGCATTTAGCCAGCAGAACTGCACTGTAAGAGATGATCCTTTTCACTGCAGCTGGTTAATTTTGGTACTGATGATAACATTTTGCGTAATGCATATGGTTTTAACCCTTAGTGGACATAGCATTGGTCCCTATTAGGCATGATTATAGCCTATTTTTATGTGGCCCATAGCAGAGGTTGCTTTTCTTACCAGCAACGTAATATTACCCCCCAAAATGTTTGAGTGAGCAGATTCCAAGCATAGGCTTAATATTCATAGTGATGTCAGAGTTTTCAGATGTCCAATAAAAAATAAATAAATAAATGAAGGCACTGTAGTACTCATTTGGAATAGAACAAGCTGTAAAAAAAAAATTCATTATTTTGCTATCATTTAATACACATAGTGCAGCATGGATTTGCCTAACTTATAAGTAAGCCAAATAGTGCCAAAGAATTGATCAGTAATAAAGATTGACTTTTTAAACTAAATCTCAATTGCTTTGATAACAAGCAATTAAAACAATCATTTTCTAAGATCATTCTAATTCTCTGAATAATTCTAAGATTTAGTTCTTGAAATCTGATAGTTTAATTTCAAAAAACAAAGAATAGAAGTCCCTTACGTAATAGGTATGTATCTGCATTTGTATATCTGTCAATATTTTGAATTTTTGAGGTGCAACCTATCCACTCGGTATATTCCAAAAAACCTACAGAGAATCACAGAATCACAGGAGTTGGAATGGACCTCAGGAGATCAAGTCCAACCCGCTGCTAAAGCAGGTTCCCTACTGCAGGTTGCACAGGTAGGCATCTAGACAGGGCTTGAATATCTCCTGCACGTTCACTAAGCTCATGGCAACAAAATGCCATAAATATAAGGTCTAACATCATGTAATATAACTTATGTACTAGCACTAGGTCAGATTTCCACAGGCAATTGAAAGTACTTACAGTTTACAGGAAAAGAAACACAGAACTTGGCGCTATTGAAAGTGTGTTGACTCAGCACCACTTCTGGGGGGATGGGGTTAATCTTTGGCTGTGAGCTCTGTGCCATTCATTGAAGACAACCACCAGCTCACATTATAAACCACGTAAGATCTTAGAGACAACGTATGGAAAGTAACAACATGAAACCTCAAAGTTTTCACACTTGACACTTAAGTGATAGCTTTTCTCCTTTTTACTCCCTGTCTGCAGAACACACAGAGAAGTAATCTGATGGTTTAGAAATCTGTAAAAAATAGAGGAGGTAAATCAAGCTAGGGAAGCAGCATGGTAAAGGCATGAAGCAAGGCTGAGGAGATTCACAGATTAGGGCCGAGGCTATTGTTTGTTGACACAATAGAAGGAACAAGTTCGGAAGGTGTGTGGACGCCTGCCACATGCGGCCTCTTCCACTCAGCAGGACAGGGCTTCAGCGTCAGCCTGGTGACAGGAGGCTGAGGAGAGGGGCCTCCGTCTCCGGCTCTCATCCTTCTCTAGGACAGCAGTGCTACTCCATACCAGGGGCTGGTCTGGAGATGTGGTTTTCTGCAGTCACCTCTTCCAAGTCCATGCTCTTCTGAGGGCTCACAATGCTGGATTTTTTGGTCTCGTTACATCTCAAGACAGAATTATTAAATTAGATTAAGCAGTTTGCATTGTATTGTATTCAGTACTATTTTCTAGTTGTGGGAATGCTCTCTCATACTTCCCTTGAAAGCATTGTTACACCTTTGATTTGTGTCAGGAGAAAGCAGAAAGTCCCAGCCCTGGTGGCCCAGGCTGATGGCAAGCCCCAGGCTACTGCACACCTCACGTGCTCATTGCTGGCAGCCACAGGGATCACTGGCCTGATCCTCCTGGTACCACGATATCTTTCCCTACCTCCTCATAGCTCTCCTCTCAACCTGTGCCAGCTTGCCGTTGTTCCTCTTGAATGGAGGTGACTACAATTAATAGTAGAATATGAGGAATACCCTACTTGACATTTACTGGGCTGTTTTGTTTTGCTTTGTTTTGTTTCATAGAATCAGAGAATATCCTAAGTTGGAAGGGGTCCACAAGGATCAAATCCAACTTCCAGCCCCATACAGACCACCCAAAATTCAAACCCTATGTCCGAGAACATTGTCCAAATGCTTCTTGTACTCAGGCTGCTTGGGGCCATGGCCACTGCCCTGAGCAGCCTCTTCCATGCCCACCACCCTCTGGTGCAGAACTTTTTCCATATGTCCAGGCTTTGTTCTCATGGTGTGGCACTCTGATAGCTCGTGGTCATTTTAAGGTCAAATTTATCCTGAAATCAATCTTTCTAATGATGACTGTGTGGCAGTATGTTCATGCAGAGGAGCTGCATCTGAGATGCAGTGACAACTCATGTTTAGATATCTGCTATCTTATCATTGGCTTTAGCGGCCTGAATAATTTTAAAAGGAATGACATCATAGAAAACATTTATGTGATGTACTGTGCTTTACAGATGTAATCCTTGAATCTTTCTGAACATACAGATGTCCACTGCCAAACACTGTAAGTGGTGGTGTGGAACAGAAACATTTCAGTGGCACAGGGAAGTTCTCACCCAGCTCAGTGTCATTTACATGTTCAGATAGAGCATCCTGAAGTACGTTCTTCCAATCTGTCTTCCTTGTACGCAGAGTGTTACACTGGTTTGTGTTTCTGGTAAATGTTTTGCAGGGGTAACCTATTAATAGCTGATTTCCCTACATGAGCAGGCAGCACCCTAAGCTGTTTAAAGGTTAAGAACAGATTTGCAAATGGAAATTTATAGTGGTTATTTTTGTTGAAATAAAGTGTACTCAATTAGTGTCCATGTAAAAGAGCAGCATTAAAGAATACAATAGTCATCATGTATCTAATGATCCTTTATTAGCAGATTATGATCCTATCTTTATTACTGTTAGTAATTGTGCTGACAATGTGGCTGACAGGTTAAGCCATTTCTTATTACAGTAGCTTTTGTGCCATAGCATCAGGATCAGAAATGCAGTTCCTGAAGATTTGCCTGTTATGAAGAATAGGCTGCAAAGAAATGGAAGCACATCTAGCCATTGTGTTTAGTGACACAGGTGACAGATTGCTGTAGCTGATTCTGAGCAGGAAGAGCTTGCAATGGGTAGACTTAAAGTGTTTCAGGCTTGGTACATATTTACATATTGTGTATGAGAATTAGGACTAGGACAGGATTGTTCTGAGTTGTTAAACACTTCAGTGCGGTGTATGAACAGCTGTATTAGCTGTGATTGCTGGATTACACCACTTCACTTTTGCGCTATAGCAAGTCTCAGATTCCACAATAACTTACTTACTATTTATAAGGGACCGGTTCCAAAATCGTTGTGAGTTCTCCAGACTTTCCAACATTCTCCCCTCCTCCATCATGCACACACCAATATTTCTCATCACCTTTCATCCCAAATAAATTGATCCTGATCTGCTCCTGTGAGATTTCATCCACGCTTCCGATCTTCAGGATAAAGTAAACAAATATATGCTCCAAAGAATCTAACCCGTGCTACACAAACAGCCCAGTGCATGTTGGAAGAAAGCTTTAGCTTTTTAGTAAAAATAAATCAGTAAAACTATATGGGTTTGTATGTCATTAAGGCATTCTGTAAGGGTTCCATCAGGATACCTTTGTAATTTCAGCACTAGCAGGGAATAGGACAAGTGAATAAAGGAACAGCAGAATAAGAAAATAGATAAAGTAGGACTCTCACAGGAAATGGTCACACTCTCCTCTACAGGAGAGGTTTTCCACCTCTCCATAGGTATGCAGACAGAATACTTATAAAATCTATGTAAGTAGTCTGCCTGCTTAGTCTTCATATCTACTATTTCAGCTGTCCTAAGAAATTAATGTCTGGAAAGCACAGAAGTTAAATTCTAGTATAAACCTGGTTTTAGAAAGGACTGCTTGGGTCAACGAGTCATGTCCCTTCAATTACAAACAAAGATGTGGTAGCTATTTAATCCAAGAGATGATCTGCTTTACACACACGTACCACAAAAAATACCTCTAACAGTCCTAAGATCTATACCACAAAAGACCAAGCTGAACATGACACAGCACGTACGTGTTACAAGCAATGTATGGGGTAAGACAAGATAGATGAATGAGGACAAAAACACTGTGTATTTATTCAGTGAGTGCCATGTTTCATCTGGGTTTACTAGTCCAGATTCATGCAGTGAAGCACAAGTTGTATTCCTGCAATAAAGGTTGTTGATGCAGATCAGGGTATGAGGCTACCCACAGCCTGGCAACGTTATTTCCTGAAGCCATTTTTTACCAATTACTCGTGTGCAGTAACATGTAGGGATCCTTAAGCAGGGTTAGAACATGGACTTACTTGCTTTGAACTTAGCAGTGCTTCTGGGTCTTGCAGATGCATTAATGTGCACTCACAAAAAAATAGCTGCCCAATTCTTTGATTCATGTAAACAGACCTGTATGAGAGGATTGCCTTAATTTGTAAAGATTTTCTGTTGGGGGACACTGTTGACCGTTACAGCATCCAGAAGAATTACAGCATAATATTGAATTTGGGCATCAATAACGTAACTATGTAGAGACTTTTTTAATAAAAATATAATATCCCAGCCATTTGCTGGGATTGCTAAAACTTAATTTCTCAGGCAGAAGAGCTAAAACCCAAAAAGCTGAAGTGTATCTCTGTATTTACATCAAAATGGGAGGTGATACGAGCACACACAACTTAAAGATCGGATGTGATTGTGGTGAATGTGGTGACACCTAGCTTAGCAGAACGTGGCCTAATAGATGGAGGTGGTGTCAGAACATGCTGTGACCGTCAGAGTTCTGCAGACACGTGTGAGTTAAAGGTGAGGCTAAGGCATGTCTTGCATATGTTCAGTGTCTTAACAGGTATTTTTTCCCTAGTTTTTCACTCCTGGTCAAATAGGGAGATCATGATAGTCAACCTGAGCATTTACTATGACATTCAGAATTCTTTATCGTATACAAAATTCATTATAAACGGAAGATAAATGATTCAGCTTCACTGTTACAGCTGTGCAAGGTGTTGGTCAGCACACTGCAGAGAATCCAGGACATGTCCCACATATAGATTTTTTCCTCTAGTTTTTCAAGTAGCAACCACAGCGATAATTCTAGCATACTTCTGTATTTGTTTATGAATTACCTTCTAAGCTGAGGTGATATGAGCATATTTTGCTTGGCTTCACTTAAATCTATTTAATCTTGAGCACTCCCCCAAAGAACTCATTAGAATTAATTTTTGATTGCCTCAAAACGTGAATGTATTACTTTTCTTATTTAATTTAGGAAGGGGTTGATGGTGTCCTCGGAGACCCACATCAAGTAAAACTTAGCATAACTGGGGATACTGCCATGAAAGTGTTTTGCTAACCATGCAACATATCCCATAATAGGGGTTCAAAAATTCATGAAATGGGAGCTTATCCTTTTGCTCATTGCAAAAGCTTCTGTGTCACATAGCTTAACAACATTACTTGACTGTAATGTATAAGAATTGAACCACACAGGGTTACTCAGCCTATTCAATGTGACTAGGCCCTTGCTGCGTTTCAGTCTTAGTCAGCAACTTCTGCCTTGAGTACTGACAGATGGAAGTGTGTGCAGTGCTGCCGTGCGGAGTCTGTCTTTGCAGAAAGGGATTTCTGGTCTGAAAAACCAAGTCATAAGCACATGAATTATCTTACCAGTCTGAACACAAACTGAGCTGACTGGGATTCCCGCATCAGAAGTTCCCCATTCTCGGTTTCCTCCCAGGATGTGGACGAGGAGTAACTAGCTTGGATAAGGAATAACCAGCTCGAGTGGAAGAGGACTGTCATCTTTCTCTAACGTGATCATACCACAAAGCTGCTTTTCACCTGATGCTTTTCCTTGCAGGCTTCTGCGGAGCATCTGGCCTCCTAGCACGCTTTTTGGAGCCAATCCTCCCCTTCACAACCGCTCTCTTGGAGCAAAAGGCTATCATCCTCATTTCTGCTGGCTGCTACCTGCAATTTTTCTCTGGAAAAGTCTGCTTTATTTTCAAACCTTATTACTTTTACTCCGCAGACTTCCACCAGACCACTTCACCTCCCTTTTGCTGCTCACGTGTGCTCTTCAGTGCCTCACAGAGGAGCAGCAGAGGGGTGAGCTGCTTTGCCAGGCCAGCAATTTGGTGGTAATTGGAGGAGCGCAGCCTACGAATGGGGACGCTACAGCTGGGTCAGGGAGCCAAAGAACTGCCCCTTCCTGAGGCTGATTCTTTTCTGCATCACTGAGTTTGTCCTTAATCCAGGGAATGAGGTCGATTCGGAGTGAGTGTGGACTCACCGACTTTTTCCTGCTTCATCAGGGGGGGAAGAGCTCCCCTCAAAGTTTTTAGAAGGACTTCTCTGAGGTGACAGGTTTAAACACACCGGGAGAAAGGTTAGATTTTTTTACTGTGGCATTCACGTCTCTGCATAGTGTGTGCTGTGTATTTACCAGATCCATAGTCAGTATTTTTCATACAGCCAGAGTCATAATTTTTCAGGTTCCTGGTTCATGTATCTTACAAAAATCCAAATGTAGCATTCCAGGGAGTGTGTACTTTTGTGTTAATATTTGACAGCTGCAGGGAGACAAACTGACCAAGAATTTATTACCAGGGAGAAATAATTATTTTTCTTGAATACCTATGCAAATAACCATTTATTTTTCTCTTTTCAGACTGTGGTTTGACAGTGAGGTGGAGTAAAAGCATGAAAAAGAGAGGTCAGTGAGGAGAGGCAGCTCAGGTCACGCAGCATTACCCAGCTAGCGCAGTGCCCAGACTTGAGGACAGCGACGGCACGGAGGTCAGAGACCCCTGTGAAAGCCGAGGCAGGAAGAGTGACAAGCAGGAAGAGTCTGTTTTCCCACTGCTTAGCTCCCCTGAAAGCTTTTATTTACATCCTTTTTTTTTTTTTTTTCATTTGCTTTGTCTTTGAGAAACGGACCAAAAGCCACAGAAGGGACTTTGTAAGGGAAGATGGTCTGCAGGGTTTCTGTTGAAAAACCTCCTCTGCCTCTACATAATGTTTGCAAGAAAAAACTTTGCATTGGTCCTGCTGTGGATTAGAGGTGCGAGGAGCAACAGGGTCTGTGGAGCTGTATCTGTAGGAGCTCCTTCCTTACTGGTTCTCACTGTGTTTTGTCCCTCTTCGTGGACATTTTAGTCCAAACAGAACGGGTAAAAGAAGCTGCTCCATGATTTTGTGGCAGGGGCGATAGCTGAGTTTATCACTTTTCTTCCATTCAAGTGTACGAGCACAACCTCTGTGCTTATAGGTGGGGCTCACCAGTACTCAGCCTGAGGCTCATCAACCTGCGGTAGGAACCTGCAAAGGAGAGTGGGACATGAATTTTTATATATTTCTACCTATATAGATATATACAAAGATCTGACAGGGCAGGAGCAGTGCAAAATATCTTGCTTTCAAGAGGACCAGGAACTTGAGGAGGAATAAGCCACGTTGGCTGACTGGGAAGAGCAGGGAGAATCTCCTTTTCCTTGGATTCCCAAGATCTTGCTTCTGTCTACGTGTGATTTGTTCTAGAAGCTTGTTTGCTAAACAGCATTGCTGAAACCATTTCTAGAGGCAGGTTGGATAGCATCCTGTTTAGGCTCACAGTTGGGTTTTTCTGTCTGCAGAAAACACGTATGCACGTGATAACTTTGATTTCTCTCTGGGGAAGAAAAATGTGCAGCGTGCAAAGAGAGTGAGAGCTGCTCCTGTGATTGCTATTATTTCTAGGATTTTGTAGTTCTGAATGTGCCAGAATAAGGAGTGCTGCATTTGGGAAGGAAAAAAAAATAGGAAGAGCGAGAATATAATTACAGCCAAAAGTTGTTTCTGGGCACAGGTTGCTTTCACGTGTCATTCTTCCACTGTGCCATCTTTTCTCAGGAGGAAGAGACTCAGAGGGGTCATGGGGTTTGCAAGGGGGAGAGAGGAAATGAGAAACACTTTCCCTCTTTCGGAGAAAGGTAAAAGCAGGATATACCACAATCCTGTCAAGTCCTGTTGGCCCCGAGCCTTGTCTCAGCTGGGAATAAATCCGCACCAAATATCCCCTCCTTGGTCTATACAGGAACAAAACTGCTAAGAAGGAGCTGGGGAAGAAGCAAGGCCAAAACCAGCCAGATTGGGGACCTAGCAAGTTAAGCATTGAAATAGGAAATAAATATGGCTCCACGCATCTTGTGCATCCTATCCTATGCCGTCTACCAGTGAAGAGCAGCAAGTTGTGTGTCTCCTCCCTAGTGCCGTTCACCCTGCAGCCCCCAAAACTGCAGGTGGCTTGAATTGTGCTTCCAGCCCCACCTGTGTCAGAGGGCAGGAAAATGGAAATGGGGAAAAAACATTCGGTTCTAAAAACTGGGCTAACAAACGCATATTTTGGCCCAGCAGAACCTATGGATTTCTACCTGCAGCATTCTCCCCACACGCACGCTGGCTGTGTAAGGAGGAAAATGAAAGAGCAATCGTGTAAGGAGGAGAATGAAACAGCGTCCATGTTCTAGACCAAACAGGGCCATCAGCACAGGTGCCTGGCACCTGGGTGCCGTAGTGCCTCCTGAAAACAGAGGCAAGCACAGGTGGAGCACTGCCTGTTCTTCCTCTTCTGCGCCTCCACAGCGGGAGCGCGGCTCCGGCAGTCTGGAGGAATAGCAGTATTTGGAAGTAAAGGGTGACGGTATTTCGAGCTACGGGAGGCTCCGCGCCCACCCTTCCTTCGCCGCTCCTGCGCCTTCGTGGCTCCGCGAGCGGCGCGCATCGTCGCGGCTGCGGGGCTACGGGCGCCGCTCCCCGCGGCGGGGCGGGCTCAGCGGGGGGCGGCCGGCCGCCTCCTCGAGAGGAGGAGGCCGGGAGCCGCGGGCCGACGCGCCGGCTGCCTCCAGCGGGCGGCGGATGCCAGCTCCAGGTTTTCGCGGCAGCAGGGCCGGCGGGCGGGCGAGGGCCGCGGGGCGCGGCGGGGCCGGGGGCGGCGGGGGTCGGCGGGCGCGGGGGCGCGGGCCCCGCGGAGGCGGCAGGCCTCGGGCCGGCGGGGCCTCAGGTGGTGGGGTCCGGCTCCCACCTTTCTCCCCCGCCTTCTCCGCGCGCAGGGGCTGCGGGCTGCCCGTT
The DNA here is from genome assembly GCF_016699485.2 of Gallus gallus. NCBI lineage: Eukaryota > Metazoa > Chordata > Aves > Galliformes > Phasianidae > Gallus > Gallus gallus. The sequence continues at coordinate 97,023,984 of NC_052533.1, read as the reverse complement.
TCCTGGTCTGGCAGAGAGAGGCAGTGCTGAGTTCGAGAGACAAAAATAGCCCTTCACGGAGAAATATAGGGATCGCGCGTGCGGCGGGGAGGGAGCGGGGAGAGCGGCACCGGGCTGCTGCCGGGAGGAGCCCGCCTCGCCTCGCCGCGCCGCGCCGCTCCCCTCGGTGCTCGTTAGGCGTTACTGCGCGGGTCTCTCCCCCCGCCCCTCCCGGCTCGGCGCGGCCACCTCGGCCCTTCGCATCCCTCTCGGGGAGGAAAACAAACAAACTCTGTTTTGATCAGAGCGCGGCCAGAGACCATTTTATTTGAGCAAAGCGGGGGGAAGAAGCGAAGAGAGAACGCCGCGGAGATATCGGGATTTAAACCTGCTCCTCGCCGTCCCCCTCCCCTCTCCCCCTGTAAGACCCCGGTGCGCGCAGGCAGCAGCCTGACATCCCTCCCGAGCGGCGGCGATGGGGTGTCTGGGCAACAGCAAAACGGAGGATCAGCGTATCGATGAGAAAGCGCAGCGAGAAGCCAACAAAAAAATAGAGAAGCAATTGCAGAAGGAGCGGCTGGCTTACAAAGCGACGCACCGCTTGCTTCTGCTGGGTAAGGCGGCGGGGCAGGGCAGGGCAGGGCAGGGCCGGGGGGGCCGCAGGGGCAGAGAGCCGCCCGAGCCCCGGGCCGGGCCGGGCGCGCCGCGACCCGCGGATGCCGGCGGAGGTGGGAGATGCTGCGCGCCCGCAGCCCGGCCCGCGTGTCACCGCGCGCCCTCTCCCTTCTCTTCCAGGGGCCGGCGAGTCGGGGAAAAGCACCATCGTGAAACAGATGAGGATCCTGCACGTCAATGGGTTTAACTCAGAGTAAGGATCGCCGGCGCTCCGGGGCTTGTTTTTTCGTTACGTGCTGGGAGCGGGTTGAGGTCGGGAAATTTCTGCCCGCATCCTCCGTTCCGGAGGCTCGGCGCTGCGTTTTGGGCAGGGAGGGGGGGACAGGGGAACGAGAATAAGGAAATCGCTGCTGCTGCTGCCGCCTGTTTGCGTTTCTGCTCCTGGCCCCCTCGCTGTACCTTACACTGTTGCTACTGCAGCGCTTGACAGGCCCCTGTGTAGCAACAACATGGCGACTACTTATGCATAGAAGCAAATAACTCAATATTGCATCTGTCTGCGATACACAAATGTATGTCGAGCCGCATTCAGGGTGACAGCGGCTGCTGTTTTTCCGGTGTTTGGCTTAGCGTAAAACTGAAACCGATTTGGCACGTTTGTTAGAAATCACCCCGATTTCTGAGGGTGCACCGTTTTCTCTCTCAATTTCTCTTTCCTGGAAATCACCGTTAATCCATAGCGTTAATTTCGGATATCTGCTGGCTTTCGGCCGTGCGTTCCTCATTTAGAGCGTGCCCGCAGCGTGCTGTGGCAGTGAATAAAATGGGAGAATGATTTCCAGTTCCGTCAGGGGAGGCTCTGCAGATGTGGCTGCGATCCTCTGGTTTGAGAAAACGCGAGGGATGAATGGGCATCGCTCTGCGTACCGTGCGAGAAAAGGGATAAGCAGAAAGATGTATTTGCCTCGCTGTTGTTTTCAGTGGGCTGGTGTAGCGATCGAGGAGCAGGTAAACAAGCCGTCAGCGGGGGGAGGAAAAGCAGATGCGAGCGACCGAAGTGCTTTGGGAATCAAATTCACGGTGTTCATATTTCTGTTTTGACGCAGAGAAAAGAAGCAGAAAATACTGGATATTCGGAAAAATGTTAAAGATGCGATTGTGGTAAGGACACGCTTCGTACTGCTCTTAAATGCTGGGGGGTACCGGGAACGGTCAGAATTGCGCTCTCCGAGGCTGTGCGGAGAGAAATCCTATTTTGCTGATCAGATTGGATTATCTTCTATTGATCCCGCATCTTAGATTTATCCAGATTAACGTATTTTGTTTCTGTTTTATCCAATTCTAGACTATAGTTTCAGCTATGAGCACTTTAATACCCCCAGTTCCATTGGCCAACCCAGAAAACCAGTTTCGAATGGACTACATCAAGAGCATAGCTCCTCTTTCTGACTTTGACTATACACAGGTAAGAAGAGAAAGCCCCGCTTTGTTCTGCATGAAGGGGGAACGCATCTCTTCGCTTTGATTTGCTGAGGCATTGTCTGCTTTGTTGGTGGCTTGTTTTCTTTTACTTTATGGAAGATGCTCCTGACGAGAGCTCGTGCCAGCGTTACCTCTGGCTTAACTTTCCTCCAAGGCTTTGGTGGTTGCACCTGTTCTGGCGTTTGTTCTCAGCCTGAGTTTGTTGTTACTGATTGATTTGCAGATGTTTGTAAACGCTGTTTTCGTGTTTAGCTCTTCTCTTTAACGTTTCTGGTGCTGTTGTACCTATTGACGCTTCAGATAAGACTGTCAAAAGCTGTTTTCCTGTGTGGAATTAGATGCTGGGTGTCAGCCTGCGGAGTTGCGGTTCACCTGCAGAAAAGGATATAAAAGCAAATAAAAGAACGGAGTGCCCCCAGTAGTATTTTCCATATTATTGCACTTCAGAGCGGAAATTCGTGTGAACAGTGGTCGAGCAAGGTGGTTTGCTTCCTTATCTGTTTATTGTAGTTGGCCTGAGCAGTGGTTTCATTGCACGTGAGCCTTGTCGTCTTTTGATACGGAATCGTAAGCAAACAGGGGATTTCTGTATAGAGGTTACTCTTCTGAGGCAACTTAGAGGCACCACTTGGATTAACTTGCATCGACATCTTTCATTTGCTTTTTACGTTGTTGTTTATGGGAAAGCGTGTAATCTATTCTGTATTTTATGCATGGTATGAAAGCAAGTTGCACGGACATGAATATTATTGAAAATTATTTTTAGAGTGGCACGATTCAACACTGGCCACAGAATTACATATATACGTATGCATATATCAGTATATATCTAGAACAATTTGTTACAGATACAGTAAGGACTATAAAAATCTTCGTTTATTGGCTACATGATTATGAGTTGTTTGTGCTATCACTATTACCAAAGAAGCCATTTACAACACAGTGTCTTTAGGTTATTATAGCTCCAGGGTGGAAGAGGGAGAAGGGGAAGAATCGTTTCTTTATTATATGACTCATATTCTCTGGTGTGTGGTTTTGCCTCTGGTAAAGCTACCACTTTGAAGGTTCAAGATAAAGAAAAAATATCAGACATCTTGTTCAGTTAGGATTTAACACAGAATGCAGATGTTAAGAAAACGACTGTAAGGCACTCCCACATGGGGCATGATTGCTCAATTGGTAGGTGCAGGTTGGTGGAAATGAGAAACTCTTTTTAGAAATGGAAGTCGAGTTTGACATGAAATATGCCTACTGCAGGTATTTCAGTTCTGAGGCATTTTTGCTCATTTTATCCTTTTTTTTCTTTTTTTTTTCTTTTTGCATTGATATGTTGTTTGGGTGAAATCTAGTGGCATATGTCTTGCAATTCTCTGTAATACATCTTTTTTTTCTGAATTTCTGGGGGAGAAGTAAAAGCTGAAGTGGACTTTCTGTAGGGTTGGAGAAGCATTTTTTTTTTTTTTAATGATGTTTTTGAAAACCATCTCCATTTTCAGAGAAGCCAACTATACGTGGGCCAATTGAACTCACTGTTGGATACCTCATAGAAGGGAAAAACTTATTCTTCATGGGGGGGGGGAGGGAAGGAACGGAGCCTCAGGGACTTTGAAGCAAGTAGAAATTCATCTGAAATCTTGATTCAAAGTCAATTTTGGTTTTAAGTAAAAAATAAAAATGGTTAATTCTGTTTTTTTAATAAAGCAGGATTTCTGATGAAACTGATGTTATTTGAAATAGGTCTTAGCAAAAAAAAAAAAAAAACAAACGAAAAACAGTGGTTGCAAGCTTAAAAAAGGAAGAAAAATCTGATTGCGTTCTAGAAGTAAATGGATTTTATTTGTCAGTTTCACCTATTCCTCTCTGTTGTCCTTTCTACTCAATTCATAGGTTGTGTGTTTGTAAAATGTACAGAAGGGCAAGCTTTTCTTTTGTTAATTCCTGTTGCTTTAGCATGCTGTTTCTCTCCAGGAAGATGTGTGAACAAGACAGATCTTAAAACGTGCTATTGTGCTGTAGGGCCTGATTCTACTCCAGTTTAAGTTAATGATAACTTAAAGTAAAATTGTGTTTCCAGGTGAAATAACTTTTGACCCATGTGATGTTTTGGTACAAGGACAAATATAAAAAGAAATACTCAGATAGTAATCATCAGTCGAACAATAATCTTGTAGCATTCTGTGCTAAGCATTGCTGATTCTTGATGTTTGGAGTAAGGCCTTCCGAACCAGAGAAACCCGTGTGGTATCTAATAGTGTTCATTCAGTACCTGCTATTCTATTATCTGTATTTAAAAGCAGGTCTAAAGGAAAAAATGCTGATTTAGGCAGAGCTCAGGTATTGCTTCAAGGGTAAATGTTGGCACGTTCTAAAGCTTGACAAATGGGTCCCTTCTTTCTCTGGATGAGGAAAAGAGGTAATTTTAGGATTTCTAACAATATGGAGGGTGTTGAGCTGTGAAAGATAGCGGATGTAAATTACAGGTGTGTTATTTTTAGGTTATTAGTCATGTAAGTTTTTGTCTTAAACCAAAATATATTGATTTTTAAGATGTATTTCAAATAAGCTTGATGCAAAATGTTGAAGAACGAATGCACAATGCCACAAGTCTTTAAAGAGAGACACCTGATGGCATGCGGTTTCATTGAAGGCACAGCATGGCCAACACCTGTGCACTAATTCAAATGTATTTGTGACATATTGGGTATGCTTGGATATGCATACTTACGTTGCATACAAATTTACTAATGCGTGTTTAATTGTGAGAGTTAGCCTTCACAATAAGTGGATTTGAAACTACCGATTTCCTGTGGGTGCAACCATATTCTAATTTAAATTCACCATGGAACTTCCAAGAACTTGACTGAGAATGAGATTCACGTTTATACCTTTACTCTGTAGGGTTTTGTTGGTTGAGTCTTTTAATTGCATCGATCTCTGCAGAATGTAGTGATAAACAATTTAAAACAAATGGTTTCCTCTTTACGACGCTGTAATATTGCTTTAGGAATGTGTAAATTGTCATTCCCACCCCGCCATAATTTTACTTAATTGAAGATTAATTTTGAAAATTTTTGTCTTAGGTTTGCTACCTTGATGATTTACCTAATTGACATAAAACAAAATCAAAGGTCTCTTGATTGCCATTATGATTTGTGTGGTGCTTTTTGTTACTTTTGTTAAAGGACTGGGGAATCTTTACCAAAATATGCCTGAGTGATGGATGCGGTCTGGTTATAGAAATAATATTTAAGGCTTGATTATTTTTAAGAAGTTAATAAATGTGAGTAGGTCATGTGTCCACTGTAGTTTCTTCCTTGAACTCGTAAAAGGAATCAAGATAAGTTTTCTTCTGATTACTACTTTAGGCATTATCTTAGTGCCTGTGTTCCAGGATGGAATCAGCAGAAAGGCTTTAGAACTGAAATGGAAGCATGCACAGCATATTGGGAAAGATTTTTTTTTTGTTATTTTTGGCAAAGTGTTGATTGATAGTTGCTAAAGTTAACAGGAATTGACCTGTGCCATTTTTAATCCTTTATTGATGGGGATTTATTTTGTCCTTTGTGGAACAGAGTGAACATATTAAGGGCATATTATGCTAGTAGCTGTGGAAAAACATGGTGTGTTATGTAAGCATGCGTGTATTCAAGTTCAGTTGAATTCTACTGAAGTATTTGAATTTTCTGAGCGGGACACATTTGTATGGTGCTTAATTCCTTTAACTTTGTATTCTTTCAGATCAGGTTCATGCGATCAGTTCAATGTATGTATATAGCAGGTAGTCGGCTACAACCAAAGTGTGTAGTCTAATGTTTGCCTGTGCAGACTAGTCACCAGTGAACATGAATCACTTGTTTTGTAGAAGTCATGCAGGTATTTCATCTGGTTATTGGGGTGCAGGGAGACTTACCAAAAGATTCATTTTCCTTTGCTAAGAATGTTTTTAGAAAGGCAAAATATTTTGTTAAACCTTCATGAAACATCAAATTGTGCAAATGTAGTCCCTTGTGCTCATTTTAGAACTCTGGTTTTAGGAGTAATTTGTAAAGCTATCTTATCAATCAGACAAACTCTGTAATTCAGCTTTCAAAAGTGAGATGTTAATGCAGGAGTTGACAGGGAAAGTGCTTCAGATTCAGCTGGCCTGTGGTTTGCTCTGTGTTTTTAGATAACGATCATTTGAGTTCAATTCATGACTTGAATTTTCTTCCCCATTTTCTTCATAAAAATGAGGACGTCGCTTCTGTAATGTAAAGAGAGGAGAAAGAAATGAAACGATGGTCATTATGTGAAGTTGCATAGACTTTCCTTAGGCATTCCTTCTTGGACATAATATACAAATTCATACTGACATCAGCACACGGTGATTGCTGGTTTGCACAGAATGTGTCGCTGTGTTTGGAGGATCTGGAGAGTTTGCTGAAGTGCATTTCTAGGTACCAGAAAATCTTGACACTAAATACTTGAATAAAAGATGAAAAATGTGGTAAATGAGGTTCATATATGGTTAAGCTTCCTTCAGTTGCGCAGTTAATGCTGTGACTTCAGTATGCTATTTGGTCACAACGTGTTTAAGTTTCCCTGTGATATGTACTTGATGGAGCCCAAAGGAGTGAGAAAACAACATCATCTTACATTTGTGGTTTTCAAATAACTTGCAGTATTTCCATATTTCCCGGGAGTGTTAAAATATACCATGTTTTACGTGAAAATGTCATAAAAGAGGGAATACAGTGAATATTGCCACCAGTGGCTTCATTTGATTTTTCTTTCTAGCTAGAGTTTTACTCTAGGGCTTTGTTTATCATCTGGGGTAGGATGAACAACGACAAGTTTTTATAGCTACCTGTGATGGTTAACGTTACTGTAGTTGGAATTCAGAATTAACTTCTAAGAATCAAGTAGATTTTTAAACACTGTCACTTGCCTTTTCCTTGGTCTAAGTTGCATGCTGGTGGTTCTTCAGTTGTTACTATACTCACAAACTTGGAAAAGGCCAGGTAATGATTAAGTCGTGTGGGTATGACAGTGTTATTACTGCCCTGAGTGAACTACTTAAAATACTAAGAAAAAAGTCTGTCAAAGAAGAGCACCTGCATGTATGGTGTACGCTAACCAAGTTGTTGGCAACTCCTCGTTCTTCACACGAAGACTAATATCGTCAGGAAGACTGATATGGGTAGGTAGTGGATACTGGGGAGAAGTAGCAGTTACACAACAGATAACACTTCTTTGCTGCAATAGCTCTCATTTTGATGCTGTATGCATATGATTAATTAACAGCAGATACAGAAGTTGTGCTCTTTTCATGCTGAGAGCAGATTCTGTTGATGCCCTGTGATACCTTTCCATCAGTATGAAATACCTGCTTGCATACAGATTTCATGGAAGTGTGTCTGGTTTTCATTAAGTTGAATCCCTAATGTCCTGATTAGTCAGTGTTCAAGTACTAAATTGGAGCATCAAGGTATTCATTTGATCTCAGGTATGAAATGTTTACAAGTCGTGTTGTTCATATTCTCTTGAAGGATTAGGTTTGCTTGCTAATAGGCTGGTCAATCAGAAGTGCTTTCAGAAATGACAAAGTGTTACTTTAACCATATAGTTGCAGAACCAGAAGATTGGAATGGGGATCAAATTGCAAACAAGTCTAATGCAGTGTTGAAAAGCAAACAGCTTCTTGAAGTGATAACGTGTTGTGGAACTGTAAAATTAGAAATATCTGCCACAGTTTTCTTTATGTTAATTATTTGAAAAATACTCAGTTTTTACTGAAAATACAGTTAGGGCTTAAAATTGGAGTGGTTTGAGTAGACTGTAGCTCTTCTGTCAACAGTATAAAGAAGACTGGGAGCCATAGGAAGTCCTATGCATTGTCACAAATGAGCAGCAGTATTCAGGAGAAAGTAAAGAGTAGGTATTCGTTTCTGAGTTTGTTTCTAACTCTTCCTATCTCAGTACCATATGTTTTCTTTTCTTGTATTTGGTTTTTTTAGGATATGTTTTTACATAGCTTTCAATGAAAAATAATGAGTTTCAGTCTGAAAAGACAATTACTCAAGAGGGGGTGATGAACAATGCTGCTTATGAATCAACAGCAGTGTTATATTCAATACTATGTTATCGCAGTAACACCAAATGTTTCCTATCTTACGTTGTGAATCTGATTTTGCAGATAGCGAAGTGGTATTCACTCTTACCCAACTTGCCTTGTTTATTATCATCACACAAGACACAGACTCTCACTGTGAAACAGCACAGATAATATCTATTTTTATTAGTACTTATATAACTTCTGTAGTACTAAACTTCTGTAATCTTCAGAATTGTTGGTATTTACTGGTATTACTTCAGTGAATGCAAACTAATTGGGGGCTTTTTGAAAGTCAAGCCAGCAGCAAGTCAGATACTTATTTTACATTCTGTCTTTTTTGGATACAGTTTTAGCTAAAAACTTTATATACTTCCATAGCACTTTATAAGGATAAAAATATTTTTACTTCTACATTTAGATATACTGATTTGATGGCAACTGGAAGACTAATAACTCCAATTATCATTTTAAGTAGGAGTGACTGATTTTCATCACAGAACCAAAAATATATTACACGATCGTTTCTGAGCCTTAGAATATTTTTGTTCATCAGGTGTTTTTCAGTCTATACCCTAATTTGAAATCAGAGAAAGGTGACTGTGAGAGGTAAAAGCCTGTACGACCATTGTTTTTGCACTGGCCAAAGATCTGGGAAGGTGGCTGATAGATTTTTGGTTGTGGTTGCTGTTTTGCCTTTCTTCACAAGCTCTTGACTGCTGCTTAGGTGCCTTCTGTAAACTGTGCAGGCAGCAGCAGTCCTCCACCTCAGACGGCAAGGTGCTGAAGAACAGCCGTTGCTGTCTGGTGTCTGAAGGACAGCCTTAGCAGCCTCTCCGGATCACAAATTGATGTTCATTCCACATCTTCCTTCAGGAAAGAAACATCAGGAAAGAAATTCTTGCAACTTCTAGCACTTAAATTGTTTTACAGTGAAATCTCCAGATTTAATTACAAATCTGTTTATTAAGACTTAACATGTATTTAAAAACCTTTGCAAGAACTTCATTTGTTTGTTCCCTCATGTGTAGTTGAAACCACATTATAATGAAGCTACATATAAATACGCACGAAGAGTAACCACATTGCTTAATGAAGACACACTGTCCAATTAGTCTAAGGATGATGACGACATTTCAGACTTTTACAAGTGGCAGTTTTCAGAGGAAGGGCAGTGAAATATTTAATGGATTGTCATTATTTATAAGCTGCATTAAAACAGATTTTCCATCACAGCCAGTGAAACTGTAAACATAGCAGAATATGTTAAACAGTTGTTCTCATTATCAATTAATTATGTTAATCTCTTAAGCCAAAGATGACTGGTTGATGATGGCTTTTGCCATTTTTGAGTGCTTTGTAAAAGTAACGTGTTTACTAGTCAAGGAGAATCTTTTTATTTCATTGGCTAAGGTTTAAATTAAAAAAAAAAAAAGCACGTTAGGGATAAATAATCACATGCACGTTGTCACTGAAGCCAGAGAGACCTATGGACCAGAGGATATCACCTACTCACGCAATAATAGTGTCATTGTTTAGAGGTTCAAAGAAGTGAGCGTTCATCGGCACAACAGCCATAAATCTGAGCTGTGTGCCCTTTCTTCAGCATGTGATGCAATTCGAACTGGAGTTTCTGGAATAGTGTTAAGCACTGCCAGCGTAGACCTTAGCAGATTTATTTTTTTTCATCACTTCCATGGCTTCATCCATTCATTGATTGTATTTATTGTCAACAGTGGATTGTCCTCTTAATGTCAATGTAGTCTACACCAGCAGACTGGATATTTGGTTTGTGGAAGGCACCAATTTCATCAGAGGAATAGAGACTGAGCTCAACAGTATGAACAGAAGACTCTGTCTCCCTTGCCTAAAATGAAGTAAATAAGTTAAAAACACAAAAGTACTGTGGATGATATTTTTCCCCAAATATTGAAGCAGCTTTTTATGAGAAATGTAAATAGGGCAGTAAAGCAGATGAGTGGCAAGAACAGTATGTGTTTACAGTTTGCTGAATGCTACGGCTGCGATCTTTGTTCTGCCACCTATTTAATTTCATTTGCTTTTCTGTTAAAAGATTCAAGTGTTTTATTCCAGTTCTAGGAGCTTTCTTAAGAATGTAATTTGTACAACGCAGTTTTAAGTTTATATTGTCTTTTACTTTGGAAAGTCTTGCAGTGATTTCTCGGAATGGAGCTACATCTGGTTGTAAACATGCCAGCTATCACATGAAGCATGGAGATTATGCTTTCTTACTTTAAATTGGTAGATTAATTTTAGTTGGCTTAAAGTGGATTCTCGTAATTAATCTACTCGAATTTGTTTTAAAAACGTATGTTGGATGTTTTGAAAGAATATTTATCCTTAGGCAAGAAGAATATCGGAATCTTTATCCGCTATGTCGACATTAGAGATGAACTTTGCCTTTTAAATCTTTTAAAAGTAAACGTTCTCTGACATTCCTGCCAATTCATTCCCTTTGAGTTTTCTTATTGCTGTCAGTAGGACTTAAACATATTTCAATGCAAAATAATTATCCCACTGTTTGAAACTGTGAAATTGTTTAGCAAGATAAAATAGGCTAAAGATACACAAGTCCTCTTATCTCTGTTAGGTTGGTGAATGCTTTTTGATCACGTCCACCCTCACTTCCATAGGATGTTAAGTGACAGAGCTGTGCAGATCATTCTTTTCTTAACTTACACCCACGTTCTTTCTTTCATATCAGCTAAATAATATCAAATTTAAGAACTGTCAGGTAGGAAAAACATGAAAAGGCAAAGAGTGGTTAAGTAAAACAAGGAGAAGTATATCCTCAGTTTTCTCTGCAGACAGCCATTGACTCTCTGCCTGCAGAGCTGGAGCTGGCCAGGATTACCAGTGGGACCTGGAGGTCAGGTCCAGAGCACCTCGGGTCCAGGCTAGCTGCCTGAAGGAATTCACAACCCAAGTCAGAAAGAAAAGGCAGAAGGGAAGCATAAATAGAAAGCCCTTATGCTACAGATATGTGGTCATTTATTTTATTTTGCTGTTAGAAAGAGATCAGGTATATCCACATATTCCTGAAAGCATGTCATTAGTCATCAGATTTTTAGCAGGTCTTACAGAAGAGTGAGGCTTCCTGGTGGAGTTTGGTAGACCTTGAACATTGGGGTAAGAATACTTTTTCTCCAGCAGAAAGGCATCCTTTAACTTGAACTTCATCTTGTGCTTTGATTTTTTTATTTTTATTTGTTTTTTAATGCCAGCGTTGCCTTTTCCTTGGGGGGAAGAACAGACATGCATTTGGGACAACACAGTTTTAATTGCACGGCAGAACTTTTATTTTTCCTCTCTTAGAATTATCATTTTAGTCTTTATTATTTACTGACTTTCTCTCTAGATTGTAACAACAGTCAACCAAAAAAATCTAACCAACAAACAGCAGTGTGGGTATATTACAGACAAAAAATAATTAGTCAGGGAATCGTAATTAGTCAGAAATCATAATTGGAAAATAATTTGATTGATTAAATATATCAGTAGAGGAAAGTAGCAATGCATGTTTTGGAAAATCTAACCTGCAGGAATTTTCTCTGCTTCTGCAGAAATAAAGGATCAAATTTGGTGCTTGTCCTTAAGTTCTGCAGAGCAGGTTTTGATTCTTCTCACTGATGAATGAAAGCCTAGCAAGAAGTAGAATGGTCCACAAAAATAGAGTTCATCCTAACTCATGTATTGTATTCACCCAAATCATGTATTGCCTGTAGTCCTGTTTTGCAGAGATTTAAATGTGTGCATATAGGTGGACTTAAATGCCTTGCTGGTGTACTGTTAGCTCAGTGTGCTTATAGCTGAATATCCGGTTATGCAGTGATATTAATACCAAAGTCACAAACACTTTCAACTGAAAAACAAAACCAGAAAATCATTTTTCCATGTTAAATATATATCTGGGAGGTCGTTGAGCTCTTTTATGGATTTTCTTGGGGGTGGGAAAAATTGTGTAGGTTAGAGATTGGCACAAAACTTGAAATAAGCAAAATCTTCTTCAGATAAGTGACAGTTCTCTGGATGCTATTAAGCTGTGAACAGTAGGTCTTTTCAGTAATCACTGTGATTCATTTTCATATTGTGTTTTTTCTAATAATAAGATCTTTAAAAGGCTTACAGAACAGTAGGCTGCACCAGCATAGCTTTATGTGCCGAAGGGAAGGGTTCATGCATGGAATCTTAGATAATTTACCTTAAATTGATTTGCACAGCTCAATAATACCATAAGAAAACTGTGAGCTCAGATCATGGGCTCATGTAGCATAGAGTCTCATCTCTGATGGGCAGTAAGTAGCACTGGAAAAAGATTGTAAGAGTGGGGTAAGTGTACAGTAGGCATGGTAAAATTTCCTGCATTTATTCTCTTAGTCTCTGTGGATTTATAGCTATTTTTTGACATTTGAAGTACTTACCTAGTTTTAAGTTTGCGTTGTATGTGTGAGGAAGTACCACTCAAAAGATCTTTTTTCTTTCTCTTTTTTTTTTCTTTTAAGCCAGTCTGTCTTCTGTGGTTTGTCATTTTGTTATTTCATCTCTTCCACACTGTCCTCCTCATTACATGCCATATCCCTCCAAATATTTATCTTTCAGCTTAAGGAGTCTGTTTAACTGGTTCTCTTGGAGGACTCCTTCCATATCTTCGCTCATTCTTCTTGCCCTTCTATGTTTCTCCAACTTTTACCAGACCCTGTTTGCAATTGGAGGCCATAGCTACTCACAGTGTTCAAGGTGTAGGTATTTTGTGGGTTTATACAGTAGTGTATAAATACTGACTTGATATTTCTTATGGAATTGTTTTTCTATTTTTATAGAGTTAGAGTAAATGACTTAGAATTCTAAGAGAGCGTCAGCACAGTTGCAGGTAAGAGGCATATGTGTGAAGGTCTTTGCAACAGCACCAGCACAGCCCAAAGGGTACTGTAAATGACAGTTACCCTTCTTCTCAGGTGTTACAAGATCTGTCACATATTTTGACTAGGTTTTTCAAAAAAAATCCATTGCATTCAATTGCTTTTTTTTCCTGTCGTATAGAACCATAGAATCCTTAAGAGTTAGAAGGGACCTCTGAAGGCCAACTAGTCCAACTCCCCTACACTGAACAGGGACACCACAGCTAGATCAAGTTGCCCAGGGTCTGATCCAGCCTCACCTTGAAGTCTTCAGGGAGAGGACACAAATCACATCACTAGGCAACCTGATGTAGTGCCTCACTACCCTCACTGTAAAAGACTTTTTCCTTATAGCTAACCTAAATCCTACCCTCTTAGAGCTTGAAATGATTTCCCCTTGTTCTGTCATCACAGACCTTGCTAAAGAGTCTGTACGCTTTCTTCCTGTAGCTCCCTTTTGGATACTGAGAGGCCTCTATCAGGTCACCTTGCAGCCTTCTTTTCTCCAGGCTGAACAGCCCCAACTCTATCAGCCTGTCCTCATAGGAGAGGTGTTCCATTCCATGAATCATTTTTGTGGCTCTCCTCTGCACACGTCCAACAAGTCCATGTCTCTTCTCTACTGACGTCTGTCTGGACGCAGTACTCCAGGTGAGGCCCCACCAGCACAGAGTAGAGTGGCAGGACCACTTCCGTTGACCTACTGGCCAATTTTTTTTGATGCAGCCCAGGGTATGGTTGACTTCCTGGGCTGTGAGAGCACATTGCTGGCTCATGTCCAGCTTGCCATCCTCCAGTACCTCCAGGTGTTTTTCAACAGGTCTGTGCTCAATCCTTTCATCCCCCAGCTTGTATTGTTAAGGGGGGGGTTACCTTGACCCAGCTGCAAGATCTTGCATTTGGATCTGTTGAACCTCATGAGGTTCATGTTGGCCCACTGCTTGAGCCTGTCTCGGTCCCTCTGGATGGCAATGACATGTATTCTCATTTGCTGTGCTTCCATGCATCCATTATGAAAAAGCATTTTTTAAACTTATCAGCCATGACTAATATTTTCTTCTGTGCAGGAGCACACACTTTATTTTTGTTCTTAAAACGAAAAAAAAAAATTGGTCTTCAGCCTGATTTTTTTGGAGAGACAGTGTTTACAGTACCACGAAGGACATTTCTGCTTTCAAATCTGCTCATCATTCCTTAATTGTTCTTTATGATTTGCCTAATTTAGCAGAAAGGAAGATCACTGTTTGAAACCCTTCTCATAAGAATATTTTAGAAGATCAGACTGCCTTTTTTTGTTCTTGTTGTTGCTTTATTGCAGTCCCTAATACTGTGTGTCACTGAGAGAAAATGTTTTGAACCTTTTGATCTCCCTTGGGGAAACGCTGCAAGTAGCAGAATTTTGTTATTTTTAGGTCAATTTAGGTCTTACATGATTCAGCACTTGTGGTTTGTGGGAAAAAAAGAGTTGTAGATTATGATTAAAGGAGCAGAAATAGTAAGGAGTGGTTACTAGAGGAGGAATCATCTTATTGTTAAAATACTTTTTCACTTGGCTTTCCTTCTTTTCAAAATGTCCATCTCCATTCCTCATATTTTCTGTTAGTCCGTGTGGCTCGTGCACTTCAAAGAGAATTTAGAACAGCAAGTTGCCCTTGGATCTTGATAATGCCATTTAAGTCTGTCAAGCACGGTTGTCTCCAGCAGGTCGACCACTGATCCCCTTTTGACAGCCTCTCAGGAACAAACAGAAAACCTCTAGGAATGGAGTGGAGAAGACATGAGATGTAACATAGCTGCTTATAGTGCAGGAAAAATTATTTGTTCTAATAGTGGACCACAAACAATGGGTTAACTCATTCTAAGTTACATTTACAAAGCATGAATTACAAAAAAACACATGAATTATGTCATTCTCTTTGGCACTAGTGAGTCCTCAGCTGGGATACTGTATCCTAGTATTGGCAACTGAACTTCAAAAAAAACCCCGGCTTCTTTGATGTTCTTCACAGCATCAAGAGCAAGGAGAGACTAAGGAAATTGGATATGTGTATTCTTGAGAAAAGAACTCTCTGGTTTGAGAGAAAACGGGAGACTAATACAGTTTTCAGTATTTTACAAGCTGTAATTATGTAGATAGGCACAAGAATACAAGGGCTGCTCCAAAAGTGATGCCTCCTTTTTTTTTTTTTTTGTCCCATGAAGTCAGAGGCAGATGGTGGTATAGCAGTAGAGGTTGAACCTTCCTGCCAGTATTCCATTACATGTTGCTGCCGTGTGACAGATGGCAGCGGAGGGGCAGTCTGACACAATGGCGTCTGACATGGAAGTGTGTGTGAAGCAAAAGAGTGTCATTGAATTCCTCCATGCGGACAGTGGCACCTGCTGACATTCATTGATGCTTGCTGAATGTTGATGAGACCAACTGGTGGATGTGAGCACAGTGAGACGGTGGGTGGTGCATTTCAGCAGTGACAACAGCAACAGTGGGTTTACCTCTGCTGGTGCAGATTTGTGTGAGTGGGGCATGCAGGCTCTTGTTCATTGCAGGTGAAAATGCAGAGGTAATGGTGGTGACTATGTAAAAAACAGTGTTTTGTAGCTGAGAATCTTCTCTATCAAACAGTGTTATTGTTCTCTTTGTATCTGTTGTAGTTTCCATGGAAATAAATAGGAGGCATTACCTTTGGAACAGTCTATCTATTTAGAGGAAGGAAATGAACTTGAAGAGAGCAGAAAATTCCTCTTCTCAGTTTTGTATGGAAGTCTGCATTTTCAAAATATTCTGTAATAGTGACTTTAGGAATCACAATCTACCAAATACACTGAGATAAGAATGCCCAGTTTCAGGTATTTAATGCTGAGTTTTCCAGGTCCCAGGTGTCAGGTGAGTAGTTTTGGCGCACTGGTGACAGCGGTTCTATGACTTGTTCTAGCAGCAGGAAGGTCTGTGTGTGGATCTTATGGTAAGCCCTGTCACTTTGAGATTATATGTTGTGTACTGAGATCCTTAAGGGAGGTTTGAAAGAAGAGCTGTGGCAAAATTGGTGATATTGCTAGCAAGTGGTTTAAGGAGTTAAGGACAGAGATCATAGGAAATCCATTCCGATCCAAGCCATTCTGTGAATGTGTGAAAACAGGTTTCATTATTTATCATAGTCAGTTTAGCAAATCCTGTAGAAAGGAAAAGCATTTTGTGTTTCTGTTAGGGCTGGTTTCTTATTTTCTTAATGGAGAACATTTAAGGACAGAAAGATGTTGAAACACATCCAGCAGCACTGTTATTTAAAGTATGCACACATTGAAAGGTGAATCTTTTTTTTTACTTTTATTTTTGTTCCATAATGATTAGAAGCATTGCCCCCACACCGATTCCGTTCCTGATCCATGCTTACATGATAGGTGTGAACTTGCTGTCTACCCAAATTCTAGGGTAGAAACTTAAGAGTTTGCAGTAAATCAAAGTTCTCATTTACTCTTTCCCTTTCTTAAAAACAAACAAATTGTTGCATATAGTATAATTAGGCAAGGTTGTGTTTTTTAATAAGAATATATTGCCTTGCATGCTTTCAGACACCAAAAGGAAAATGAAGCAGAATGTTTGTTAATCAGTTTATGAAGGGCTGCTGTATGGAATTTGGGGGTATAATGAGGAGAAGGTCCTGCCTCTGACAGTCAGCTTGAGTGCAGGGGGAATTCCAGGCATTTGCTCCCAGCAAGAGAGTTCCTTTATTCTGAGCACTCTTTGTTTGTTATACTCACTTACTGGCTGAGTTCTATCAGTGTGTACTATTTCTGGGCAGGTTTTCTTGGTGTTGTTAGAGTGAGTTCCTGTTCGGACCTGACGATGTGTATTTCAAACCTGGAAGGTAATTTACAGACAGACGTTCTAGTTCATTTGCTTTTTTGAGTTGCTTATGTGTATATGATACCTGTTTTCCCCTTACATCCATTAGTTTTTCTCCCTCGGGTTCGTACTTGTAGGCAAATCTGAATCACACTGCTGTTAAGCATACCTGCTGAGGAACACTCACGGTGCAGTTTCATGAGCATTTGTTCAAGCTGTGCTGCCAGGCTGAGCTATCCTCCTCTTCCTCCTCTGTCTCCATCCACTGACAGCCTCCCCTGTCTCTGTCCACTCTGGTTTCCTCTTTTTATACCTGGACCATGTCCTCAGCTGTGTCCTGGTAAAGCTGTTTGTTTTGCCTGCCAGTGTAAGTGGAGGGAGAGGTTATTATTAATGTGGATCATTCCCCTGTTTTAATGTGTGGAGTGGCCCAAGATGGGGGAGATGAAAGTGGAGGTGAGAATGAACGGTAGGATGTAATGGGAGGGTGAAAGCTGTCTAAATAACAGGCTTACTTCTTCCAGCCCTGCATCTGCAGTCAGAGATTAAGGTCAGACCAGAAGCCACTGAAGATCTGCATGTTCAGAGAAACCCCGTGCTCTGTTAATTTTGATGTTTGTGATTTGCTGCCTTCTACTTCTTGTGGAGGTTGGGTGGTATAAGAACAGGTCTGTCTTGTTCACCCTTGCCCTTTGGATAAATAAACACTGCTACCTTTGGTCATGCCAAAACTTAACTCAGTGGACAGAAGCTGTAAGGCTTAGTCTGATGTATTTCAAAAGCGACTGACCAATATGAACTCCAGTGTACAAAAGAATTCCTAGCTGTTGGGGAGAGTTCTTGTTACATGAGACTCCATCTGCCTTCACTCCAGCTTCCCCTGCATTACTGTATAATCTTTGCTAGGAACATGATAGATAGCTGTGCATGGGATTTCTGCATACCTATTTGGCCACAAAAGACATGCTAGTGATGTGAAAGACAGTAGAGCATTCCTGCAGTGCATACAGTGTCAGTGGCAGCATGTGAAAGTGAAGCATGTTGTAAAGTTGTCGTGGCCTTTGGGAGAGACAGGACAAGTTCAGAGAAGTCATCTGAGGGCTGCTGAGTGTGTAGAAACACGGTTTGGTTCAAGTTGATTCCTGAGCTGAGTAAGTGGAGATTGGCACGCTGTCTGGGGGGGGGGGAGGGGTCTTGGGCTTGTCTATCTCTTGTTGGGCACCCATTGCCGGAGGAAGCACAGTGGACCAGGAGAACCTCTGGTGCCTTACTCAAACCTTCTTAAGTTATGTTTTAAGTCATTTCAGTGAATAACCTTCCAACATTCCTGAATTATTGCTATGGTAATTCATTTCTAAATAGATTAACTGAAAAACAAACAAACCACAGCAGTTTTTCAGATGAATGTTTTGCCTGACGTGCCAGTAAGATTCCCTTATTAGACATTATTTAGTTTTTCCAGTTATATCACGATGAGTGTGAGAGAGCATGCTGCCTTTCTGAGCAGAATGTGTAATGGTTTTCCTTCTGTAAGCTTGGAGAATCTGACCAAAAGGGAATCATAACACTGTGTCCCTCAGCCTGTCTTTGTTTGTAGGCTGTAACCAGATGAGCAAGCCTCGTACTAAGAGGAAATTGCTCATGATAGGAGTTTTGGAGAGGAAGACCATTCTGAACAGACTCAACAATAAAACTTGTCAGGTTTCACAAGCTATAGAAGGATGCCATAGGAGTGGCACGCTTGCATCTAATGTATACATTAAAAAAGCCTGAGGATTAGCTCAGAACTTGGCTAAGTGTTGTTTAGGGAACGAAATGAGAGCAAATATAATGTACTCCAGTGTTTTGTCTTCATAAAGCCAGGTGAAGTTTTTGAGTTGAGCTCTTTAATTCCTGTTAAATAACCTCTTGTATCTGCACCTATATTATCGTGAGCACTAAATAATCATATCTTTTCTCACTGAGGGAAGCATGGAGGAAGAAACAATGTCCTTCTTGGAATCTCATCTGAGATTTATGTAACCTGAAATAATCAGAAAGGAAACATATCCTTCTTTAGAAAAATACGGAGACCGTCTTAGCCAAATAGTTGAATAATGAGAACTGTAGGTAGACAGCCTGAAGGCTTTGCTGCATCTGGTAGTATTTGTAATTTGTTTTAAATTATATTAGTGCAGTTCCTTACCTTAGTTTCCCCATTTATTTCTCTAAAATCTGAATGCTGTGTTATGTCAAGGAAAATGTCCCAGTGATGTTTCCTGGACGTGTAAAGAGACGCTGGGAAAGGAAATTAACTTTTTTATAATTATGTGCAGTAGAAGATTGGCATGAGCATGTTTATCACCAGGTTTGTTTTAAGAAAATCATAATCAGGCTTCTTTAAGCTTGAACAAAAATACTACCCATCTGTGTTCGAACACAAATTATCTAAAATGTAAGTATATGAAAATGTGTTCAAAATTGGTACAATGATATATTGATAGGAGCCTGTATTGTAACTTCGTTTTAGAGAAGTACCCAGAAAAGCAGAATTTGTTCTGAGTTTTATTTTTTAAGATCAGTATGTGTGTTTCCAAGAAGGTTTACAAAACAGTGGATGAAAAAGGTCATTTAAAACAATCCAACTTAATTAGCTGCAGAGCTCAACTCTGCCACTCAAAACTGTAGATGAGAAAGAAAAAGAAATGCCTAGTTTGTTTTCCCATTTATATGGTTGGGAGACTTTTTTTCCAGAACAGAGAAGAACTTAGAAGTAAATCTTTAGGAAGACTTTTAATTATTTCTAAAATACGGGCATTTTTAAAGATGCAGCTTTGCTGCATTGAAGAGCTTGGTTGCTTTAAACTTGACTTTTCACTTCGCGAGCCAAAATTGTTGTAATGCTGTTGGGATGTAATGCTGTTGTTTTGTATCAATCAAAATATTTATTTGGAATACTATTGTTTTTATTATTATTATTATTCTTTACTAGAACCATTGGCCCTGATATGCACGTGCGAAGTGTTCACTAACAACACAGCATTTTGACTAGCATGCTGGAAAATATAGTACCAGCCAAATGTGGTACTAATGTTTTGATATTTTTATTGTAGTGTTCATTGTATTTGCAGTGTCCTTTGTTGCCCAAAAGGAATGGCAAAAAACTGAATATTGTTGTCAGTTTCACCAAAATAATTGTGCATGTTTTTTGTCCCATTGATACACATAGTGAAGCTACATTCTTGTTCATCAGATTATTTCATAGAATCACAGAATCCCTTCATTTGGAAGGGACCTCAAAGCCCACCCAGTCCCACCCCATGACATGGGCAGGGCTGCCCCCCACCACCTCAGCTGCTCAGGGCCCCATCCAACCTGACCTTGAGCCCCTCCAGGGGTGGGGCACCACAGCTTCTCTGGGCAGCTGTGCCAGCACCTCACTGCCCTCTCAGTAAAGAATTTCCTCCTAACATCTAACTGAAATCTCCCCTCTTTTAGTTTAAAGTAATTCCTCCTTTCCCTATCACTGTCTGCCCAGGTAAAAAGTCAGCCTCCATTTTTCTTACAAGCTCCTTTCAATTACTGAAAGGCTGCAGTGAGATATGTCCAGAGACTTCTCCAGCTGAACAAGCCCAGTTCCCTCAACCTTTCTTCATAGGAGACGTGCTCCAGCCCTCTGAGCATCATCGTGGCCCTCCTTCATTAGTGCGTAACCATCTTCCTCTCCATGGGCTTCCTAGATCCTCTCATCTTCAGCTTAGGGACATCTGCTGTGGAATGAAAGGAATGAAGAAAAGGAGGTATGCTGAGGAAGGCTGCCCAGTATCTCCCTTGGTTTCTTCTTTCTGCCCTGTCCCAGATTTTCAGTTCCTTCCCTCATGGGACCTGAGCAGGAGGTTCCCAGAAGAAGGCCTCCAGATGGTGCTTGGCTGTTTCGGCTTCGTACCAACTAAGGAGAGAGTTGTCACAGGAGGCCAAGTTATGTTTTTACCTAACACAAGCTCGCTGACATGAAAAGTGAACTTTTGCCCTGCGTATATGCGATGCTGTCCTGTTGAATTGTTTTCTGTCTAAAGTATGTATTTCTCAGTGGGGAACACTTTTAACTCATAAAAAAAAAAAAGAATAAATACACTTAGATAAAAGGAGGCATGTTGGTAATACAAACTATATGTCAGGTGATACACATCTGTACTTTAAAGCTGGCCCTACAAGGTAACAACAAATAACTGTTATTTACAAAACCACTTCTACACATATTATGTTAAAATACATATCTTAGAGAAGACATTCACAAAAAAAAAAGCCCCAGGAAATTTTAATTAATTCTTTAAACCATTTAAATACAGCTTTGAACTCGTGCAGTCTTGACTGCTTGGCTTCCTTTAGGGTTGAGGCTTAACTAAAGGTCAGTGTCATGCGCATTTCCACAACACATAGTAAAACCCTGGAATGAAATGAGCCTCACTCGAACATTTGATTAGACAAGATAATGGATTTCCCCCTGGAGTAGTTTGTTATTCAAAACAAGCTCTTTAGGGAAGGAAGTTCACATCAGTTGGTAACTGTTCCTGTGGATACCAAAGAACTTTGTACAGTACACACTACAGTAAATTGCACTGCAGGTCATTTAAGAGCTAGAAGTGCAGCCTGTATATATGTAAAAGTGTCAAAATGTATTAAAAATAATAATAATAATGTGCTTAAAAGCAGACAAATAGCAAGCAGCGATACAAAAAAAAAAAAAATAATGACCAGATTTACTGTACTGGTTGGTTTTGGTTAGTCCAGAAAATTTGCCATTCTTGTAGATAAACTTTAGAAGTGTTGGGTTTTGTATTGGTTAAAAAAAAACCACAACCATATATGTTACAGCATAGAAAACACTAAGCAGAAAACTTTGTTATGAACTGATAGCCTTAAATGCAGCATAGAACTATATAACTTTGGATTATGGATTTACCTTTCCTGTTGGTGCAGTTGTAAGCTTCCAAATTATTAGCTGTTCTTCTCTGTGGATTAGAGTGGATTTCTTTTTTCTGTCATTGTGTTTTGCCCCTTTTGGTCTTTGTATATCATATATCTGAAATTTTTTTGTGACTGATGGTAAACGCTGGTAGTAAGCCACATTCACTAGGATTCAGCTAAAATTGAACTTCTGTTTTGATTCTTTGTATGAATTCACTTCCAAGGGTAAGCTGGAGGAGAACATGGTATTTTGGACTCATGAACAGAACATCTTCTAAACAATACTGTTCTTTTCATGGGATGGAAACATTCCTTGAAGTTAGTAAATGTTTGCTGCCATGGATGCAGTTTTAATACATTTTGCAGTATAGCACTAAGCATAGTATGCCTCTGGCGAGTACCTAGGTTTGGCAATCCAATTTAAATCTTGTTTTGACCTTGTCTTGAACTGCCATGGTGTTTGTCTTTGATTACAGAAGTCTCTGTTAAATACCCACCCCAATGATTTTCAGTGTTCTGAGTTTGCCAAAGCTGTTAACAAAGCTGTTGTTTGTATCTTAAATTTGTTATTTGGTTTTATGGTAATGATGGTCTTCATGAAAGTTCTGTACGTTTCAGGAAGGATTCTGTCAGTTTTATATAGTATGAATTACATAATTCCTTTGTAATATATTATGATAACATGTTATGTATTTGAGTATCTGAATATTATACACATAAGCCAGTCACAATTTTACATAGGCATCCTTGGTACATAGTACTAACGCTTGAACTATAGCTTGAGTCAATAGAAAATCCTCAAGTGGAAAAAGAAGGCCTGTTTTGGCAGTCAGCGCTGATCTCACACGATTCCAGAAAGTGACATAATCTTGTTTTCTCCATTCTTTCTCCTACCTTTCATCTTACCTTAGGCAGAAGGGGGTACGTGTTATGGCGTAATGTGCTTTTTTATACGTTCACTGGGAGCTCAAAGTGTTCTCAGTCCTGTATGCTATAATTTGTTCCATGAGTAATGGAGTTAACAAGTTCAGGTTGCCTCTGAATGTATTGTAGGTGTCCAGCATAATCCACCAGTGACAATCAATCGTCGGTGTCTCCTTCAGGTCTCGTGTGGCTTGATTTTCCTCAGAGTTGTCCCAGTCCCCTTCCAGATTTTGATAGATAAGTCTGACTGGCTGCTCAGACCGTGTGTGTTAGTCAGCTGCTAATCCAGCAAAGCAGATAACCTACTGAAATTGAGCTAAACCTTTCCCGTTAATATCAATGTTGAACCAGCTCCTTTCTCCAGACAGCAGTGGTCTTGAGAGGCTTGCTACCAAGAGGCACTTTTGCATCCTTTCTCCTTGGCCCATTGGTTTGGAATTGCCCAACATGTTCCATGGTCGGTTAGAGGACACGGTTGGTGGTCTGACAGTATGGCATCCTAAGATTCCTTTCTTAAAGAAACCAAGCCAAATTGACAGATTGTTTCAGTAGGGTTTAAACAGTTTAATAAGTTATATTATGACTGAAATACAAATGTAACATTTATGCTTCTGTCTGCAGATAACTGTTCTCCTTTGGTTATAATATGACTTAAGAAATGTGGAGTATTGTATAATTTGTCCTTCTCAGGGAGAAAGGCCTATCTTCTGCTCTGTAAGAAAGTTTAAGTTGTCCTACTGCATGGTTACTTGAGCCTGTCTGGGCTAGATGTTTAGTATTTTCAGACCGGTGTTTTGTACAGAAGTGAGTCTCGTGTCTTCATTGGCAGTGCATCTCTTTCACCTTTCCAACAACTTGTAAGCTGTTGGTATTGGCTAGCTGCTCCTTTTCTTGGGTACTCTTTTTGTATGGGCTTTTCTGCCATTCTGCTTCAGTGAACCTTAACGCACCGTGATTTCTATCCATCTAATTATGCACACTGTACAGGACAGATTTTCAGAAGTAAATGCAAAATTGTACGTGGCTGATCATGGAGAATAAAAGTTCATAACTTTTTTTCTTTTAATAGCACGGGGGATAACTTTCGTGCAGCGTATTGGAGAGGAAGATATTTTACAACCAAAGATAGTAGGCTAGATCCTGCCTTATATCTACAGCATATTCAAAATGAAGTGTGCGATAAGATGGAGAACAGAGTACAGTCTGGGGCTTGTGTGTATCATTACCAGTGAGATTTAGAATGACTGCCTCAAGAAATTATAAGCAACCTTTAATGAGTGACAGCTGCATTTGTTGTACTGTTCTGTTCTATTCTTTTTTGATTTTTCTTCTGTTACTTACCAAGAAGATTTTATTTAAACAGAATAATGTCACTAAAGAAAATAACTTTTATAATATAAAAATCAGGGTGTTCTTTGTTGCTTGTACAAATTAGTGAATTACTGCATTTTAATTGTGTATCCCTTTTAAGTATATATTAAAAAAGAAAATGATGTTAAAAAAAAAATAGCTGGATAAGTAATGTTTTTTAGCAACTCGTATTCTGTTCCCTGGCTTATGATTTGAACTGCATAGCATTAAGTAACAACAATGTGATAGTTACAGACATTTACATCTGCATAAAATGTATTGTTGAAGCATATACTACTAGTTAGAAATGCTCAGTGTCCCTTTTCCTCGTGATTCATAAAATGAATGTAACAGGGAAAGAGGACAGTTGTTGTGGAAAGTTGTTACTGTGAAATATGGAAAACATGAGATCTAATGATAGGTCAAAAATAACCTTCAATGGCTGTTCTAAATTAGGCAGAGCTTAAGAGCTAAACAGACATGCTTTGAGTTATTATTTGAAAAATACTCATCTGAGGTTCAGTTCATCCGTTCACATCTTTTCACTTGAAGTTGGCCTTTCTGAAGCAATTAACAATGCTGCTGCTAACTTAACTGGGATCCCCTGAATGTTTGTTGAGTGTTGTTGAGTTTTTCGAGATGGACACTGACATTTCAAGTGAACTAAGAGGTGGGAGAAGGAAGTGTTTGCTTTTTATGTCTGAGCTTTTATGCTGTATCGACAGTGAGTGGTAATGATTCGTAGAATTATATTTTGTGGTAGGGAATTATTATTTCACAAAATGCAAGGATGGATTTACACATCCATACAATTCACAGCAATTCATCATATTCATCTTAGTTTAGCAGAATTGAAAATAGATAGGTTGGAAGAACCTGTCATCTTCCCTTAATATAATCTTACTATAAGCATATTTGCAAAATGCATTAGGATCAGCAGACTTAGATGTGACTTCTAAAAATCCTTCAGAAGGTTTTTATTTAATTTTTCTTGTATCATCATGCAGTGTGTGCTTTTGGTAGTTAACGGTCTCTGCAACTAAATACAAAGAGCTGGATGTTGCATTCTTTACTATGACTTGGTTGTAGCTTTAAGAATATAAGGAATTAGCAGGTGGGTTAAAATATGCTGTCTCTACTAACCTCTGAAAGATGTTTTTCCTGGCTCATACAGTCCTTTCATCAGTCCACTGGGTGAATAACAAGGGACTTTCCCCCTTCCTGTTCCCTTGTCTGCAGGGTTGCTTGAACTGTATAGCTGCCTAAGTAGTTTGTGAGTATATCCTGCCATAATTTATTAATCTGTGCTGAAGATTGCAGGGATGCAGAACACTAAAATACACAGTATCACACAAGCTAAGGCACTAGTATAATTGCAGTACAAGTAAACAGATTCCATTTTCTAAATGCATATCATTCTCCCATTGAAATGCTTTTTGAAGGAATACTCCTTGTTTTTATTTTGGAAGCCTAATGCTGACTTTCTGGGACTCAGTTTAGTTGCTACGGCTTCTGATTGTTTTTATTCCACCTCCTAAAAAAAAGTGGATGTCGGCAGAACCCTTTTTCCAATCCACACATTGTCTGGAAAATCTTACACACTGCATAAAAGTTAATCTACTTACCTGAAGACTCAACTTCTTCCTGAACTATCTTGGATCTCTTCCAGTTTCAGCAAAGAAAGGTCATAGTTTGGAACTATCATATGCAGGAGCATTGTTGAAAAATAACTCAGCATTTATATTTAAACCTCATTGTTATGTGTTTAGTTATTGACCTATGTATCTGTGAAGAGAAGTACATTTCTTCCTTCCTCTCTCTCTTCCTTTCCCTCCTCACTGAGGGAGGTTTGGTCCTTCTGCTACCTTTCTTCCTCTTTCCTGCTCCATTAAAAATAGAACTCTTCTATTTTATTTTCATTTTCCTGAGCAACCAAGCTCCAGTGTACTCTGTCACAAGATTCACTTTCCACTATTGCCAGCATCCCTACAGATTTCTTTGTCCTAGATAGCACTTCCCCAGTGAGACACCAGATGACTTAAGGAGATGAGATGAGGGTGACCAGTTCAGCAGGGAGAAAGTGGGACATGCCTGGATACTGCATGTGTGGGAATCATCGTAGTAGGCATAAACTTCCCTTCCAGTATGTTCTCACCTTTGGGAGAATGCAGCAAAACTCTTTAAATAAGGATGACCATCTTCTGCTTGCAGCATGAGTCGTCTTTTTAACTTTAGTAAGGATCCAGATTACAGGTAGTTTTTAGACGTTTAGATATTTTCAGAGAGGTATTGGGTCTTTTTTCTTGCATGTGTATGGTCTTACATTGTCTCTTTGACCTAAATTGTCAATAGAGTTTGGAGAAGAAAAAATAATACAGTACTGCATCTAATAATACACGTTGGGCTGCATAAAAGGGTTTCTGTCAGACAAACTCTGTGATCTTCTGAGCAGGATAGATGGGTTGTGAGGAAGAGAATCAACAAGTCTTGTGGGTATTGATCTAATTGCTCTATTGCCCTTATCGTTTACAGGTTCATCAAGATGGCAACAAAATCCTTTTGTCAAGTCAGTATGGTAGTGAGCATCTTTTCATCCAGAGGGTGGTGATGCACTGGAACAGGTTGCCCAAGGAGGTTGTGGATGCCCCATCCCTGGAGGCATTCAAGGCCAGGCTGGATGTGGCTCTGGGCAACCTGGTTTGCTGGTTGGCAACACTGTAAATAGCAGGGGGGTTGAAACTCAATGATGGTTGTGGTCCTTTTCAACCCAGGACATTCTATGGTTGGTTTGAGCATTAGGAATGTCTCAAGTGCATAGGACTTGACTTCTGCTGGTTGGCATACATTCTTTTTTAAAGAAACATTTTAAGTCTTGTTATTAGTATTTATTTATTAAAAAACCTCTTTGTTTTTGAAGTGTATAAGTCAAGAAAACTGCACAGCTTGTTCTGAAGTTCTTTGGCATACTTCTGTCTCAACCTCAAATTATGTACAACTGCTGTTGAGACTGGTTTAATTTTCTTGGTAATATAGGTGGAAGATTTAGAGTCAAAATAATATTGCAATAATTATCTCTGAAATTACTACTAATACCTTAAAATAGCAATAAATGATATTTTTTATTGAAATACTTGAAAATTTTTTAGAGATAGTAGTAAGGTTTTTTTTCTAATTTATAGATGGGGAAACTGAGCCATGAGAGGTTGCGGAGAATAGCTGACAGAGCCAGAAATAGAGCTCAGGCTTTTCCACTTTCAGCTCAGTGTTCTTGTCATTGGATACCACCAGATGGTCTCCAGATTATTCAGTAAATAAGCCTCTGCATCCTCCATAAATACTCCACCAAAGCCAACTGGCTGCGTCTCACGCTTGCTAGTTCCCAGTCTGTGAGAGTGGCTGGCTTGACAGGTAATGCTATAGCTGGCTGCACTGAGACATCTTTTCTTCTCCAGGCTAACTAGTTTTACCAAGCAGAACAATCTCTTCTCTGCCTCCGTTTTTAGCAGTTCTTCTCTCCATCATAGTGTACTTTTTTATGTAAAACTCTTCTGTGTATGCTTGAGGCAAACAATCTGATTTAAAGGAAAAAATCCTTCTTCTGATAACTGCTTGCAGATGTCTGAATAGTGTCTAAAGAAATATTTTATCTGCTTTTGAAATCTGGATTGCTAAATTGTTACTGTCTGTATGCCTTGAAATTCAGAGGAGATATATATATATACTTGCATATGCATATGCATGTGCACGTGTGTGTGTAGCATGCCAGATGGGAGAGGAGGTTCATGACTAGAACTAGGACTCTTTTTCTGGTCCCTCTTAATTTACTTGGCTTCCTAGTGCAAATCCCTTTTGCTTCCATCTATTTTGGGGAGGATTTTCATGGCTTTTCAGTTCTTGGGGATTTGGTTCTACCATAGTTCAGGTTCAGCCTGGTCTAGCGGTTGGTGACATAGCAGGGGGGTTGAAACTCGACGATCATTGTGGTACTTTGCAACCCAGTCCAGTCTATGATAATTTGTATGTGTAATATAGGTGCATCCAAGCTAATCATAATGGGTCTATTTTTGCTGGGGAGTTTAGTAGCATAAATCTGAACTCTCGCCAGCTACAGCTTTCCTCAGTTCACTTTGCTACAGTAGTTATGTTCCCAGTGTTTTGCAAAAACAAAGCTTCTTCCAAACTAGGTAGTTAACTGCAGGACTGAAATTCGCTGTGGGAACTGCAGGGTGAATAAACCAGCTGGCTGCAGTGGACATTGACTGGTATTCTCCAAAACTGGAGGAAGCAGTAAGTAGGCTGTAGGCAGAACTGCCATTCAGAAGGCTGAGCTACAGAAACCTCAAATTGTTCAGCAGAGGTAAGCGCTATATCCAGTACAAAGGACAGAACAGCCCTGAGCATCAGTATGGACAGACAACCGACTGGACAAAGTAACAACTCTGCTAAAAACAGCCTTGGAGGTCTGGCAGAGAAGTTAAACATGAGTCAGCAATGCATACTGACCACATGTACTCAGCACATACTGTGTGGCATTAGGAAGAGTGTCTGCTGGTCAGTGGAAGGAATTATCCCCCTCTACATAGCAGTCATGAGGTCACATCTAGAGCATATGTCCACTTTTCACTCATCAAGGATGAGAAATGTCAGAAGACTGCAGTCTGTCCAGTAGAGAAACCACAAAGCTAGGGGGGTGAAACACATGGCATGTGAGAAGAGGCTGCAAGGAATAATCTTGTTTAGCCTGGGAAGGAGAATTCGGGATTTCATAACAGTAACTTTCACCAGAAGGAGGAGGGAAGTTACGGAAACAGAACCAGACCTCTCTCGGAGGTGTGCAGGGTTGGATGAGACAGCAGTCAGCAGACACAACCTCTGACAACAGAACCAGGAATTCTGAAGCAATTGACGGCTCACATGTATTTTTGTTTTCATCTAAGCTTATGATTTTCTACAGCTTGAACAACTCATAAATGGGTGGAGTTTTTACTCTTGGATTGTTTTCTTGAACTTGGCTAGAAAGAGCACCTTATGAAACATTGAATCTACGCAGATTGAATCATCAACAAAAAGCATCTAGATAGCAGCTGATGAACGATTGTAGCTCAGCTGCAGGGGTCCTGGTTGCCTGAGAGCCAAGTAAACCTCTGAAGACATGGCTGTGGTGCTGATGATGTGAGATGATAATTGATTGCCGAGGTGTATGTTTGTGTCAGAGTTGCTCATCTGTTTTAGGTAGCATAGGTTAAACTATCCTCTGTTTTAAGTCCATGTGTATTTGTTGGCCATCATCCTTCGCATCCCCAAAACAATTTACCAAGAAGGAAGGTGCACATTTTACAAGCACCAGGGCAACGAAGTCGTTACAGGAGCTTCTTCAAGAGACTGCATGTTTAAGGAGGCAGCATGTAAGAGGCAGTGGAGTGTTATACTGTCAGCTTTCACTGTTTGGTAGGATGTTCCCTGTGACCCATTGCTTCTGCTATAGCTTTCTTGGAAATCCTCCATCTTCTCTGTTGACCAGCAGTGTTGTCCAGTGCCTCTATTTCCATCTCTACAATAGAGAAAAGGAGCCAGGTGACTCTGCTGTGGGCTGTCCCATCTCAACAGACTTTAACAGAGCTGGAAAACTGAGCAATTTATCTGTCTTTGTCAGCTTCAGAGATGGTTTGGTTTAAAAATAAGTCATGAGATGGAGGTCAGCTGCCTATTCGTGCAAATCAATGTCATGGTTTCAACTTAATAATTTTGGTACTGTGAAAATTGTTGCTCATTTATTGGAGTATGTTCTCAGGTTTCTCTGCCTGACCTCTAAATGCCCCAAAAAGTATATGAAAACTAAAGGGTAGAGGAGGAGAGATGTTTATCATAACCTCTGCTAGGATTTTCAGCTTTTGCCAGTGTTGGTAATGCAACTTCAAAAATTCCTTAGTGGTTTGGTCCACTTAAAATGTGAAGGCAACGTGGAATTTTATGAATCAAAATTGTTTTTTTTCCATTATTTTTGTAGGTACCATTTTTCCATTATTTTTGTAGGTACCAACACTTTGTTATTATTTTACGTTTTTTTTTGTTATTATTTTACGTAGTAAAGTAGCAGAATCCAGAAGCAGAGATCTCATATCACTGCTATTTTCAAAACTGACTTAGAATCTACTAGATGTGTTGCCATTGGAAAACAGGCTTGAGGGAGTAGGGATAATGTGTTTGTGGAATGCAGGGTTGCTCGCCTTAAAACCAGACATTTTGATACATGGTACACATGTCCATCTGACAAATTGTATTATCCCTCCGCTCTTTCTTTTGCTTTCAGAAAGTGGCAGAATTGAAGTGCGATTTAAGAGTTACGTGGATGTTTTGGGGAGGAGGATTGCTGAACATGAATGGAGGGAAAAAACAACCCTCATCCACTTAGAAGAATGTGACAGAGGAGAGTATTTACACAGGCTTATGTCACGCTCAGCTGTACACTGAAACAGCTGCTTGCTGTAATTTAAGACTAAGAACGTTGACAGTGTCCACTGAAAACACTGGACCTATTGTGAGTGCAGATAGCAGTGCAGATAACCAGTAGTTGGCTTCTAAGCTACTACTTTCTTTTCTTTCTTATTTTTCTTCCAAGGTTTCTCTGTGATGTTAGTTGTAAAGCCTTTTGAAAGCAGGTCCCTTTTTCCCACTTCAACGTATATATGAATATGCTTGCTATATTAGCTTTACTTACCACTGATACCACATACTTTGAACCAGAGGCTGTAAAAGATGTGACAGCATAACTTCATTAGTTTCTTCCTATAATACCTAATGGATCTAAAATAAACTTAAGGTCTGTAAATTGTAACCATCGGGTGTTTTGTTTTAGTTATTCATGAGTTGAATTTAGTGTGAAGTTTTAATTCTAGAGAGAAGTTACAAGCATGATTCCATGTACTTTCTTCAGCTAGTAAAATTCTATGCCTGATTTTAAAGGGTCAGGAGCTATGACCCTTTTCATGCCTTGTTCTCTCAGCAGCTGAGGTCTCTAAAAACTAGCCAGGCTGACTTGAAGTGGAACTCTTTGAAAATGCTGAGTTTGCAGAACTTCTGAGCAAAGGGCACGAAGCTCGAAGTGTTGTTTATGAAAGAGGTTTTGTCAGCAAGGTCTGCTGAATCGAATTCTTCATGTAGATTTGTCATTTTTGTAAATCAACATTCACTTTTTTTTTCCCCAAGAAGGTAATAGAGCTAATATAAAGTACTTCATGTAGTATCTTCTTTATTACTGATCTCCAAAAGACTGTCCTTGCACACTGCACGTGGGGGAAAAAAAAGATCAAAACAGAGAGATGCACAGTCCTGCACCTAGAGAGTAACAACAGACCGCACCAGAACGTGCTGGTGGCCATCCAGCTCGAAAACAGCTCTGCAAAAGAGGAGCTGGGAGTGCTGGTAGGCACCAAGATGAACATGAGCAAGCAGCATGCCTTTACTGCAAGGAAGTCTAATGGGGTTCTCATCAATGGGTATAAAATACTTGAAAAGAGAACACAAATAAGATGCCCAGTGACAGGATGGGACAGTGGGGACAAACTGGAAAAACAAGAAGTTCCCACAGTTCTGTGCTGTATGGGTAACAGTTGCTCAAAGAGGCTGTAGAACCAACTGAGCATGGTCCTGGGCAGCCTGCTCTAGGTGGTCCTACTGGAATAAGGGGTTGGTCCAAATGACCTCCAGAGGTACCTTCCAATCTTAACCATTCTGTGAAAACAAAAAGTGAGGGATTCTACTGACCAGTCTTCAACAGATGAGAACGTTCCATACAAAATTTAATTCATATTCAAGGAGCTGGATTCTCATCACACCAAAAAAAAACAAACTAATTTTCACATATTTCTATGTATCTGATTTAAAAATAAACAAAGAAGCTCTCAGGAGTACTTTCCCTTTTCTCTGAACAAGCATCTGTGGTGTACCAAAGTCATCCAAACTGAAAGGACCAGGCAGAGTGAAAAAGAGTGAAAGTCCCGTTTCTGTCGTTCCTTTGAAGGACTTTCCCCTATGTTATGGGTTAGTGGAAAGAATAGGTACCAGAGTCAGGGCAAAACCTCAGGGTTCATCGGCCACAGCAATCCACTAAAACCACAATTTTATTTCTTGAGAAATTCAAGTAATGGGAAACTAGTCTTTTTCACTCCTGCATGTATAAAAAAGCAATAAGGAACACAGCTAAATTGCACCAACTACATTAGTATACCAGTTTTCAGTTCTCCCAAGCTATGCAACTGTAGAGAGGTCTTTGAACAGGAAGTTACATCTATTAGCAATACTGCTAATAAGTATATCAAAACTTGAAGCCATTATTGGAAATTCTGTCTTGTATATAAGAAGAAAAAAACACTGATATATGTAAAACCGCTGTAGAACAGAGCAAAACAGTCTTACTTGATGCTCTCAGTTTTGCATAGCAGGCTTGCTGTATTGGGTACCTTTGAAGTTTTAGGAGGGGTTCCAGTTGATGTCAGGTTTTGTAGTATGAGCAGAAGTTCTTTTGCTTTTTCTGTTGGGCATCACTTTCCACTGAAGTTATTTTACTTTACTGAAGCTACAGTAGGTTTGCAAAAACCTATTAAAATTACCAAAAATATTTTAAGAGAAGCAACCATATGTGAGGACACTTCAGCACTGCTTAACCAAGAAGGACAGCTGCTGCTGCAGCAGTCAGGAGGGTCTCTGAGCAGAACTATTCTAGTTTGGGTGAATGCTGATGCAGAAGCTTAACGTGATACCTGCCTGAAGATAAATGACTGGAGAACAAAATATGTGAGTTCATCTCTGTGTGTTAGATATGCCTGCCACTACAGAGAGTAATCTGAACTGGGTGAAGAGGGAATACAACAATATATTTTTTTTGTTATAGAAGAAATTCCTGTTCTGAAATCAAAAGGCATTGAGCGGTGGGACTGTTTAGAGATGCTATCCACTGAAAGGATAGATGTGGAAGATCAGTTCCCAGATGTTTTTGAAGGCATAGGAAACCTGTCAGCAGAATGTAAGATAAAGTTCTCTGAAAATTTTTTCTCGTTGCTGTCAGGTCATTACATGCGTCTCATGAGACTCTGTGGCTTAGACAAAAGTTAGAAGATCTAATGATTACCTAAAACTGAGCATAATGGAGACCTTTTTTAAATGTAAGACAGCTATTATTGTAGCAGCTGTGAAACAGAGAAGGATTTTTTTTCCTATGCTCTGATCATTAGATAATACCTGAGAATGGGAGACGGCGGTTATAGAAAACTTAGAATGTTTCTGGTTGTTTTCTTTTGCAAAGTTGTATTTCATTTTCTGTTTACAGTACTTTCATGTTTTAACTCCAGAAACAGCAGTCAGACTATCAGTAAGCAGTGCAGCGAGAAGAAATTTCACCACTGATATTTTCATTTCAGAAAGTCTTGTCTTTCTGTATTTGTTGAGAGGGATAAATGTAGATGTAGTTTTGAACCCTCGTATGCTATGAGAAGTGAAGGTATCTAATAATCTAAAGATGTATGGCTTAAAAACATTCATGGCTACGTGTCAGTGTGCTGGTACATCATAGCAAAATAAGGATTATTTTAGCGTTTTCCTCTCATTTCAAAGAGATTATTTCTAGGTATAGGAAAAAAAAAAAAAGAGACTTTTCCAGTTGTAAATCTCAAAGCTCCAGAATGAATTAGGCCAGGCTGGAGCCAGTAGGTTAGTGTGGGTCACACAGCATCCACAGGAAATGCAGAGCAGGTTACTGCAGAGCCCCAAGCCTGGGAACGCTCTGGATCTTCCAAACAAAGGAGACCAACTGGTTCTTCAGGGGAAAGGCCCTTGTGGTTTGAGCCATTTGCTGTTACTCACTGGGCTGGCAGCCTGACAGAGTATCCCTCCCTCATACATTCCTTTCTCACTAGATATATAATTATTCCTTTATATGTTGTCATAGTTTTAAGCTCCTGACTCAGATTTCTTAAATACCATCAAAGTCATCTGCATATTCACTTCTCAGAAATTAGAGTTGCAGGTGGATTGTAAAAAGACACGGTTGGTCTCCTCTCCATACCTTTTTTCCCGTGGGTCAGTGCTCCATGCTGAAGGAGATAGACCATCTTCAAGAGGGAATGTTTCTAAAGATCTCTCATCTCTACTGTGTTAAGAAAAGGTTGTCTTGCAGACTTTGGTGTCACTTTACACTTGCCTCACTGCAGCATGTAGGCAAATGGCCACTTCTGTTAATCCAGAATGGCACAGTTGGTTACCAGTAAGAATCACTTTCATGCATGCTTTTACTGCCTCAACACTTAGAGACTTTGCAAGACCTGGGAGCAGCCTGTTAACCAAGTCAGATCTTTACCTCATCTCCGTCATTGCATAATCCAGACTGTTCCAGACAACTCTAGTCTTGAGATAGATGGTGAAAGTGGTTAGGGAGGAGTGTCTCCTATTCCGCTGGGCAAGTAGCGCTGTGGTGGAAATGCTGCACTCAGCAAGTGATGTAATCAGTAATCTCTGTCTTGTCAACCAGCTGTGCTGGAATGTGGGGATATCCTCATATGTGGTCTTAAGATATGCATACTGATTATAGTACAGTATTGATGTTATCCTGTAGTCTGATAGAGACCTCTCTGCAAACAAGCAGGATGCAAATTCTCCCAGTTTTTACTCAAGCTGGGGAAATAAACAGTCTGGTACCTAAGAATTCTGACAGAATAACGACAAAGGCTTTATATACCTGTTAGCTGTCTTGCTTTTTATTTGTTGGAGAGCAAACAAAATGAAATAGTTCAAAGAAGCAGTAATTATACAAACATAGTCAAAACAGAAAAGTTCCTGACATACTCCAGTTATCCCAAGGGATTAGCTAAATTTATTTGCTGGTATGACATTTATTTATTTATCTATCTATCTATCTAGTTATTTATTAGGAAAAAAAAGCTGTTCTACCCTCATGCTATTTTCTTTCATGATACTTAATTCTTGTGGCAGACATTTGTCTAAATCTTGAACAGTTGATTTTTGACATTGTGCACCTGCAGCACATCACAGGATCCTAGCATGGCTGAGGCAGGCAGGGCCTTCTGGGTCCCCCAGTCCCAGCCCCGCTGCAGCAGGGCCACCCAGAGCAGGGTGCCCAGGCCCACGGCCAGGCGGCTTCTGGAGACCTCCAAGAAGGAGACTCCACAGCCTCTGGGCAGCCTGTGCCAGTGCTCCGTCACCTGCACAGCACAGCAGTGCTCCTGGTGTTCAGAGGGAACCTCCTGCACTCCAGGTAGCGCCCACGGCCTCTTGTCCTGGCACTGGGCAGCGCTGAAGAAAGCCTGACCCTGTCCTCGTGCACTCTCCCTGCAGGTATTTGTATGCATTGATCGCCTCTGAGCCATCTCTGCTCCAGCCTGAACAGTCTCACCTCACAGTGTTTCCTCATAGGGGTGGTGCTTCAGTCTCTTCACCATCTTTGTGGCCCTTTACTGGATGTGTGTCTGTATCTTTCTTGTGCTGGGTGGCCCAGCACTGGACCCAGCGTTCCAGATATGACCTCACTGGTGCTGAAGAGAGTGGATCACCTCCCTCAACCTGCTGGCAGTACTTTGCCAAATGCAGCCCAGCACACTGTTAACC
This sequence comes from Gallus gallus, assembly GCF_016699485.2. Taxonomy (NCBI): domain Eukaryota; kingdom Metazoa; phylum Chordata; class Aves; order Galliformes; family Phasianidae; genus Gallus; species Gallus gallus. The sequence continues at coordinate 96,988,217 of NC_052533.1, read as the reverse complement.
TTTTTTGCAGCAAGGACACGTTGCTGGCTCATAAGATTGCTGGCATTCATTTTCAAATGTAATGCTTTTTTGCATAAGCTCATTTCAGAGTAAAATACTTCATTGCAAATCTCTTAAGTTACCTTTGACAATTAAAAGATAACATTTTTTATGTGTTTTAAGATCATTAGTCTCTCTTTGGGGCACTGTCTCAAATTATTTTCACAGTGTATGTACATGCAGTTGTTTTGATCACTAAAAAGGGTATGCAAAGTCCTTCTCAAGATCTGGAAGTTAACTTTACACACCGTTGCTTAGCAGCCAATAAGTAGCTAGCCGTTCCTTGTATAGAAAAGGGAACTATTGACTTCTCCCTTTCAGGTGATATTTTTTATATTAATATTCTGTTCTGATGATAACATTGCAAGAAAGAGAAGCTGGGTTTGCTGGATTTTCTTAAGATTTTCTCGAATTAGTGTATTGTAAGCATTTCGTAAGAAATCTGACAAAAATTCTGATGATTTTAGAAGACTGTTTCTATTTGGTGTGTGTTTGTGCTAAGATTTTGAAAATAGATGCCTGATTTCTAATGGTTATTTTTTTATTTATTGTTGTTGATGTATACAATTCTTTAATTCAAGGATTGTGTGTAAGATGGCTTAAATAGGAGCTAAGTAGATTAATTATGACAGAAGCTGTTACGACATTAGAAATCGTGTATCTATGTTAAAAAAGCACGCCAGTGTTGAACTTCAATCATAAAACCATCAGATATTTTAAATTTGTTTCTCTCCCATGTCTTCTGTACATCATTCTTATTAAAAATGCACCGTGTGCTCATATCCATGGCACACGTACAATAAAGAGGGTGCAGTTGTGGCAAAAGATATTCACAGAAGATCACAGAATGGCCCAGGTTGGAAGGGACCTCAAGGATCATGAAGCTCCAACCCCCCCGCCACAGGCAGGGCCACCAGCCTCCATGTTTAGATTGGATTTGAGTAATGTCTGCCATGAAGAGAGTGTGCAGTTGCCTTATGTGTTGCATTGAGCAGAAGTTTTAGTTACATTTCTCATTAAAAAGTCTGTGATCATTTGCAGCAGCCCGTCTTAGGGACAATGGTTTGATTCCATTCCTACTAGCTACTAGATTCAGGAGTTGCCCACAGGCAGTTATAGCACGAGGCAAATGGCATCGTTGTGTCCTCACAGAATTTGTCCAGAAGTCGGTTGGCCACGTTTGTATTCTCTAACTTCAAAAGCACAACGTTCTGCTTGGTTGGGGACGGTTGTTTAGTTATTTAGTACTCCAAGCAATGGTAGACTTTCACAGTTTTTACAAATGAAGTTAAGTTTCTGCAATGCTCTGCTGTTGTTTATTTTTCTTTTTGGTTTCCATTTATGCTGAATGGAACCATTTCTCTTAGGCTTCAAAAATGAACTGCTGAGAATTTAAATATATTATTTCACTTTCTTTCTGGTGTCAAAGAAGAGCAAGTCTCTGGCTGTGGAAAATTTGATTCCAGTGGGCTCAGTAATTTTGAGTGATCCTTTAATGTTCCGGCAACAGTTTAAATCTTGCAAGAGCTATTTATTTTAAGTGATGCTGTTTCAGTTTAATTGAAGCAGAGGAAAACTTTACGTTCTTTTTATTACTATAAAAAAATCTTTTCGTTCTCTTTTTTTTCATTCTATTTGTTGCAACATGAATGGCAGATCCTAAGCACAGGTATGGTGTCATCAGCTATAAAAGTTTCAGAAGCCGTGCCTTAGAAGAACAGCTTGCAAAAGAAAAGATTGAGACCTGAGCATAAATTTCTGCACCGTGATTGCCCTGAGAGGTGGAAAACTTCAGAAATGCATGTTGCTTGTTTAGAATACTTGTTTCCCCCAGAAATACGTGGTGCACTGTGGCTCAAGAGTTCTGTATTACTATATGAAAATTAATTGACATATTCTTTTTGATCAAGGTGGTAGGGATCTGAAGAAAACACTGTAAGATTAGTGTTTTCCATATGTGTTGATTACATTTAGATCAGTGGTGGCAACACCCTACATATGCTTTTTTTTTTTTTTTTTAATTCCATCTGAGTCAGCAGTTGGGGAATTGGACAGGAAGCAGTTTTCAGAAATATTCATGAATCTTCCTGAAATAAATGGAGGCGTTTATATTCAAGTAGCCATGTACGTGTGTGTTCACATGCATGTTAGTAGAACAGTCTTTCCTTCCATAAGGAATACAAGCTTGTGACATTCAAGTCCAAAAATAAGTGTTGGGCTTTTCCACAGTTGTTTCTCTAAATGATTTTTCATTGTTTTCTTAATGCAAATATAAGCTGGTGTATTGCGTGTACTAATTATTCCTTTTGGACACAGTCACTTAGACTTAGATGTCACTATTCTGCTTTGCACACAATGCACACTCCAAGCGTGCTTCACTGAAAGCAGCATGTATTGCTGCAGTTGGAGATGGGTGCTTGGAACCTGAATGTTACTCTACTGCTATTTTAGTAGCAATTAAACTTTCATAAGAAAATGCAGTTTGCCTGCCTACATTTGCTTTCAGCAATTTGGCTGCTAAAGAAACATAGTACTGTCTTGAGAGGGCAGTCATATAGAAAAGTAGAGGACAGTGTTTTTCATGTGTCACAATCTAGTACTTGATTTTTTGTCCTTCTCTATTAAATGAAATATGATCATTTGAATTTAGAGGTGTTGGGTTTTTTATTTCAGAAAAGTGTGGTGGATTCTATGTTTGTAACATTTTGTTCCTTGTTTCTGAAAAATATGATTTAATAGATAATTGCACAACGATTTTTTAAAATGATGGAATGTCAGAGATTTTGGAGATATAGCATACGTTTAATTTACCTATTATAACCTGAATTAACTTGGTAAGAAATGGCTCCTGTTGCTGTAGTACCCATCATTTTATGTAGTAACATCAGAATGCATCTGTAATGCTCAGTTGTGAGTTACCATGGATCTTGCTTATCCATGTCCATTCTAGCAATACTATGTGAATGAAAATGTAAGGCAGCAGTAACGTGCTGTGCTGTTGACTTAAAGCACTGAGTTCAGGAAATTGTTTTATCATTGCGTATTCTGCATATCTGAGACTGTGGTGTTATGTTGTATCTGTGTGCCAGTCATCACTGATTTCAAAGCAGTGTTTTGAAAAGACATTATGTTCTTCTTGGGTTAGCACTGACATTTGTAGATGGGTATTCTTTCATGTTTGATGGCTTTCATTCCTGCCTGCTATGTTGCGATCTTTGGCCTGGATCCTCAGTGCAACCAAAGGGTGAATGCCTTAATACAGTCACGTCGTGGACTACACAACGCCATTCAAATTACAGTGTTTTTAATCTCAAATACTTGAATAGGCCTTTGAGAATTATCAGAAAGCAGGGCTGACCATGCCCTGAAGAAACATTTTGTACGTGTTTAAAATGACAAAATCATAAGCAATTCTTTTGTAGAATTTGCTTTACAACAGCAAAAAACAACGTGTATCTTAATGAAGCATTCAAATCACTTAAGTCCTTTATAGTTTATTCTTAAATATCGCAGCATGGAAGAGAACAGATCGGTCATTTAAAGTATATATTGGTTATTTCCTGCAGTGGAGTATCCTCTCCTGTGGGCTGATACTTGGCAGCCATGTCTATTAGAGGAAATGACTGGTTTCGTATTTAAGTTGTAATAATCCTCTGTTTTATAATGTCGCAAATACATCAACATCATAGGAATACATGTTCTTGACATTACAGTTCCTTTGAAACAATAAAATTTAAAAGTTCTCAGTAATCTACTTACTTAAATCCTAAATTAATTTGGAGTGGAGGAGGGTGTGTTTGAACAGCCAAGAAATACACAGCTAACTGTTCAGTTCAGGAGAGAACTGCAGAACTGATAAATGGAATCTTCTGCGATTATTATAAGTGCCAATGCTCCTTAAGTTCTTAGGGCAACAGGCTTTCATCTAGAAGTGCTGACTTACTGAAACAAGAAGTTTTTAGGAATCCGACGAAACGTGGAAAAGCATTTCCTAGTAAAACTGGCTGAACACACAGCCCAGGAGAACTTCCCAGGCTGGGAAATTCAGATTTCTGCTCAGCCCGGTTTTCACTCAGAGGGCGAAGCAAAGCCTCACTTTTCCCAGGGGACCAGCAGGACCACCAGCTTGTGGGATATGCCTGAACTCTTGCTCTTTTCTAGATTGTAAGTATAGGCTGATGTGTGCTGAGATACAGCATGCATGCAAGTTTTTAAGCACATATATCATAAAAGAGGCTTCCTAGTGGAAAAGTGAACAAACGCAGCAGCAGTTCGTAGTGTTGTCTCATATTACTCACCAAACAGAAAATGAAGGTCACTCTATAAGGAAAAATCATCTAAATCCATTAAGAAGAGCCTCCTCTTGCTTGAGCTGTTGTTGCTAAAATGCCTGTCCCCTCAGCAGAGAGCAGTAATCAGGAAGTAACAAGGTCAGGTATGTATTGTGCTCTTCATCTACCCTTTCACTTGCTAGAAAACGCTTTCACCCTCAGCTAGTTTCCTCCCATAATCACAGCCTACGTGCCAGGGCCTTCAGACTGAAAAGGGTGTAGTCTTGGCTCCTGTGCTGCATGGCTGGATGTTGATGTGGTAGGCTGATGTGTAATAATTTACATGCTGCATACTTCCATATATGATTCCATGTTCACAAGCATTACCGTACTTGTAGCTATTGTAACGACTTGTAAGGGCAGGGGGAAAAAAATGACTGTTCTGGACTTAGTTCTTACAGAGAAAGTAGAGAATTAATATAGCAAAAGAACGTCTATGCAGTGATGTAGAAGAATTACAATGTATTTTTCTTGGGATGAGGATATGTGCATGAGACGTAGGATGCAGTAGGATAGGATAATACAGTAAAATATTGGAGCATTCCTGGTTTCTGAACATTAAGAAAAACAGAGCCCCAAGTATAGTCACTTCATAAATAAGATCTCAAGTAAGCTTTGCGTGAGAAACTGAATAAAAATACAGAAGTTATGTTCCATATAAAGAATAGCCACAACATTCCTTGACCATAGAAAATACTAATTCTTACAAATTGAGTTTCTCTTAGCAATTTAGTTGAAATGAATAAATTCTTAAAATGGGAATTCAGGTCTTCACTTGACATTTGCCCCAAGTCTTCATCAATCCTTTTGGGCAGAGCCAGATTCAAGTTACAAAAATCAACCCCCTATTAGTCTCTGCAGTTTAATCATTTGCAAGTTATGATTCTTACTGATAGCGTTCATAACAATCTACTTGTGCAAGCATGTGTACATTCCACAGAATGCATTTTTCCAGTTACGTGTGTGGTTCACTTAAGACCATTAGGGACTGCAGAAATAGTCCTGAGCAGAATATTCTATGAAAGTTTTACAGAATGTTTTCCTTCTCTTTATGCAAACACATATACAGAAATCAAGATACTGCTTTCATTCTCCTCATGTAGCGGCATTGCTAAATTGAGAAAAATGTGTTTTTTAGCTGCAGCTTAATTTTGATTTATTTTGTATTAAATAGTGGTAACTTTTGAAGTGGCAGGCCAAACGAGGAAAAAGATTTCATGGTAAATAACTGTGGAATATATTTTAATTAGTGTTTTAAATGTAAAATTACAGTTGGCAGTAGGAACAAAACATAATAGATATGTTTTGGCTTTTAACATTGGCAACACAGACTATTGTGTAAAGTCCTTCTCTGTTATGTCTAGTGTTAGAAAATCAAGGACCATTTTTTAATTTGGCTAATGGGAATACAAGTTGCAAAGCTAATACATACAAGACTATTCCAGAACCAGTGAAGAAAAGCTTTTAAGTGACTCTCTCCAACCAAAAAGCTATATACTGTATGTCAGCTGGTTTTCTTTTTCTTAGGCAGTGCATTCTTACCTTCCCGTATTTCTGAAGACACACTGCGTATATTGGATAAGAGGAAAAAAGAATGTAAACCTTCAGCTGAGATCTTGGTAATGGCCATTAAGTGCATTGCTAGTTTTTAATAAGAAATCTCAGCAAAAAGTTGTCAGTAGACTTTTAATTGTTTGCTTGATTAATCGATTAATTGCAAATGAGGAAAGAAGGACCAGCCTAAATTGTTTCAGTGAAACCAGAACTACAGTGAGGAGTATGCACTTAGTCAAAATCTAAACTTATCTTGAAGTCCAGATGAGATAAAAAGAACGCTTTAATATGTGAACTAAGTTCTGCTGTCCTCTAGCTAGGGGATAGCAGCACACTGTGGGTACCAGATGTTAAATGCAGTTATATTTATTATTTATTTGCTTGTTGGTTTTTTTAGAGAGAACGCTGTTAAAAGTCATAGGCAGAAATGCACGCAGACATTTCAATCCCTTTCAGATGGAGCACTTTAAGTAATAATGTATTTTTCTGCCCCTTGTCCATAGAAGACCAACAAACACAGATAACTCTCGTGCTAACTCTTCAAGACCTAGCAGCCTTTTTCATTTTATTTGCCATGCTAATTCCAAAAGACCAATTCTTTGGCACCTATTAGCTCTTTTCCCTTAGTTACTGTCATGGCAATGCTTAAGGTAGATGTGGATTCACAAAACAAAGATTCAATTCCAGGATTAATTTAGGAAATAGTGTAATGCTTTCTTTTCCCCCTCTATCTTAACTGTTGCAGATTCGACCCTTTCCATACCAGCAAGAAAACAGAGTTGTGACATACTCTACCACATTAATCAGATGTTCATAAAATTGCAAAGAATGCAGTTTTCAGTCACTGTATTCCAGCGTGTAATACATTCTGAGAAGTTTTCATTTGTCTGTTACTGTTCTTTTATTTTCTCCTTTTGTCATCACAACCAAACTTGCACCTTTTTTCCCCTTGATTGAAAAACGTAGAACATGTTCCATAAATTATTATCTATCATTTTGTGACAAGTACATTAAATCGCATTGCGTTACTGATATTGGGCTCTCATCCAGCAAAACATTTAAAACAGATAAGCTTTAAAGCTGCAAAGTTCTGATCTAGTGATAAACTTCACTCTTCATTTTACAGTGTGAAGAGTCAAACATGTTTTGGCCTCAGGAAAGGTGAATTGCTAGTAGTGTTGCATTAGCACATTTTTAATATTAACATTTCATTAGATGATATATAGCGAGAGGAGATATGAAGGTTGCAAGTGACAAGTTTGGAAGTCCAGGTAAAAGCAGGTCAAGCTATGGGATTATGAACCTTAACAGGCTCATTATTTTAGTCTGAGGTTCAGTTTGCTGGATGCAATGTGGAGTTTTTCTGCTGTTAAACAATTTTATGAGAAGACACTATTTGAACAGCTTTGGTCAATAGTAAGCCCCAAATTTAAAAAGATGTGGGTAGGTTTTTTTGAAATGCTTGCATCTGTAATATTTGCTCCCGAAGACAATATTTTGAACTAAAGAAAAGCCACTAAGAGAGAGAAAGCAAACTAAATGTCAATTAAATGTAGAATTTAAGAAGTAATTCTTCATTTCTGGTCCTTTCAGATCATCCATTGGTGTCACTGGGACACAGCATCAGTTCATCCATCCCAGACTTAGTTTATTTCAAATCATTTAAAGTGTCTTCTTCCCCTGGACTGCTGCATGGTGTCAAAGCCCACTTGTTTCTCCATGCTATGATAGCAAAATTGATCAGCCTGTTACGGAATTACTTGTGCTCGCTTCATAGAGAGCACATTGGTCACCTCTTCCCTCTCTCCCCATCTGCCTGTGGACATTGGATGAGTGGAGTGGTACCTGCATCCCTTGTCCTGACTGTGGAGATACACTTAGATTAGTATTGCTTAATATTAAGAACCTGCTTGCTAGATGGTGTAAACGATGTGCTAAGTAATTACTTGCAGTTGAGATCTCACTATATGAGTGTTAGCAATATGAGTAAAAGGAAATGTTCTCAGGGTTCAAATATGCAACTGATTTAAAATGTTAATGCTGTTTAATTGTGGGACCTATACCTAAATGCATTCCTGAACAGCGTTTCAAAAGTTTCTCCTTTTCTGAAGGGGGAGTATTGCTGCACCTGGTATGGATTGAGCTTTCCCCAGGTAGCTCCTCAAAGAGGACATACATGTAGGTTTACGATTTTTCCCCAAAATCTGTACTTTAGCTTAAAAAACAAATAAGGAAGGACTAAAATAAAAATAAAAATGTCTCTTCTGCAGTGCCAGGGAGAAGCATCCCTTTACAGTTTCTACCCCTTTAGTCAGGAAAAATTGCCAGGTACACAGTCTCCTGCTCCGCAGGATGTTTCAGTCAGAAAAACTTGTGTTGTCCATGACAGTAGCTGTTTATTTTTGTCCTAGTAGTCCACAATCAAGGTGTTAACAACTCTCTTAATTAAATTCTTTTGTCAGAGTGGCGTTCACCAGGTGCCAGTATTGGGGCTGGTCCTGTTCCATATCTTTATTGATGGTCTGCACAAGGGGTTTGAGAATACCCTCATTGAGTTTGCAGATGACACTAAGATGGGAGGAAATGTTGATCTGCCTGAGGATAGGAACACCCTGCAGAGGGATCTGGATGAAGAGGCTGTAACCAGTTGCATGAGGTTCAACAAGACCAAGTGCCTCGTCCTGCACATTAATCGCAACAACACCATGCAACGCTACAGGCTTGGGACAGAGTGGCTGGAAGTCTGTGTGGAGGAAAAGGATCTGGGGGGATTAGTGAACAACCAGCTGAACATGAGCCAGCCAGCAGTGTGCCTGGATGGCCAAGAAGGCCAATGGCATCCTGGTTTGTATCAGAAATAGTGCAGCGAGCAGGAGCAGGTAGGGGATCATGCCTCTCAGAACTGGTGAGGCCGTACCTCTAGTGCTGTGCTCTGTGTTGGGCCCTTCACTACAAAAAAGACACTGAGAGCATGTCCAGAGAAGGGCCAAGGAAGCTGGTAAAGGGTCTGGAGCACAAGTCTTATGGGTAGTGGCTGAGGGAACTGGAGCTGTTCAGTCTGAAGAAGAGGAGGCTCAGGGGAGACCTTATCACTCTACAACGACCTGAAAAGAAGTTTTAGCAAGGTGGGGCTTGGCCTTTTCCCCCAGGTAACTAGTGATAGGATGAGAGATAATGGCCTCAAGTTATGCCAGGGGAGGTTCAGGCTGGATATTAGGAAATTTTTTTTCTCCAAAGGAGCAGTGAGGTGTTGGAACAAGCTGCTGAGGGAGGTGATGGAGTCACCGTCCCTGGAGGTGTTGGAGAAAGATGTAGGTTTAGTATTGAGGGATGTGGTTTAGTGGGCATGGCGGTGATGGGTTGATGGTTAGACTAGATGACCGTAGTGGTCTTTTTCAACCTTAATGATTCTACAATTCTGTGAAATCAGTCAGGGAATTTTTTTTTTTTTTCCTCAGAGACTTTGGAGGTGTCAGTTCTGACACTAAATGCCTTGGCTCCGGAAGAGCAGATGGGAGGTTGTTGTGCAAATACATATGTTAATCATTCGTGTGCTTTATTTTTTTCAGGTTTTATTTTGGTTAGATTTTTATTAAGGTTTGATGAGTAGCAGAATACAAAAAATGAGGGAAACACTTTCAGATTTAGGTGCGTTGTTTTATCTGTTTATGTTTTAACAAGGGAGCTGGAAGATGGATGTGAATGCCTCTGTATTTTATGACTTGTAATCTGATGATAGGGTGATACAACAGCTGTTTTCTGTGAGGTATGTTAGATAATCTGTAGGTTTTCTAACTTAGTTCCTGGAAATTTTATCTTTCATTCTGCTAAGAACATTATGAGCAGATATCTTTACAATTGTTACATGGGAATATAGTGTAATATAGCAGTGAATTACATTTGGGAGTTGCTAATGCAGCTATAAATCTGAAAACAGAAAGATTCCATGCCAAAGGTTTGACTCTGATTTAGAATGTACTGGATTTGTACTGCACTTAAAGAGCATAGTTATCCATATATAGATGGATACTGTAATTGCTTTCAATGTTATCATTGGAATTTCTTGATATAAATTAGTGATCAAATATATACAATTCAGTGTTTAAGATTTGCTTACTTTAGATTATGTTTGCAAGCCTAGATATTTTGAGAACTAAAATTCAGCAAGAACCATTTGGTATATATTTAAAAAATACAGAATTCCATAGGATTAGTGGAGGAGGTTTTTAGATGTCACCATTTCACTGGTTAACTGTTTTGTTCTACTTACAAGGGAGCATAAAATACATGAAAAGGTGATGTCAGTTGAATTTCTTCGAGACTTGTCTCCACTTGTCTCTGAAGTTTATTTATGTGTACTTGCTAGTATGTCTTTGTTGGTGGATCCGTGTAGCATAGACGTGTATTCTGACCGAAGGAGTTTTTCCATCAAGGTAATCATGCTTTGAATGATGCAATTAAGCTGTCAGAGTTGCAGCTTGGCTGTGCTTTTGTTTGTTTGTTCAACAGATAAAAACTGTGTTTTTGTGGTGATTATACCAGCATAATATTTGAGTTACATATCCAAGATGCATATTCTATTCCAAAGATTGTATCTATTTAATGGTACTCCATAGTATTTTGTAGTATTCTTCTCTGTAAAAAAAAAGGATTTTTTTTTTCTGTTGTACACAGTCTGTTTTTAGGAACTTATTGCAGTTTTCCTTTTGAAAATGTTTATGTCATTCAACTTATCTGAAGCCAGTTGATGTGAGCCTCTTAGCATTTGTGATTAGCTATATGAAGTTTGTTCAGTTAGATGTCTAAACTTTTACACCTGTTTTAGAAAGAGCCTTTATAATTGATATGGCCATCGTGTGGCAAATACAATAGTGTATATTCTGGCTCTTTCGCTTTACCAGAAAACTGAATTGGATCTTAAACCCTGCTTTCTAGTGCTCCTCAGTAGGAGCAGATGTATTTTTATGTTTATTTTGTAACTTGCTTCTAAAGGGAAAAACACTTCTCAGTATTCTCTTGGTAATATTTATCTTTTGTTTTACCAGCTCATACCATTAGAAATATCTCAAGTAATGAACCAGACAGTAATTGTACGTTAAGGGACTGTGAACAATGACTTGTAATTTGCAAGTGTATAATAAACAGACACAGTCATAGCTCAATTACTGACAATATACAGCATGTTTATTTATGTTATTTTAGGGTTTCTTTGTGCACATACATTTTTATCTTCATATGTTGTGGATCAGCTTGCTCAATAGTGCCAACTGGAAATCAAAAATGAAGTATTGATAGATGTCAGTGTCAGTCACCATCAGCAGAAGTCATAATGTTAGATTTCTGTTGCATTAAAATGCTCTTTTAAGAGCTCAGCATTTTCACTAATTTCTAGATAATTGCGCAGGGGTTACCAGCTGTCTGCTCAGGCTGTGCTGAGGGCACAGTTTGGCCAACCTGCTCCTTACTGGTAAGCAATCATACTTCACCTGCAGCTCTTTTTAAAATGTTGGTCTACAGGGCTCAACAGAGTGCAGAATTTTCCTGAAATCGCAATAATTGTCTTTCCTCCAGAAGAAACTGAGGAGGAATTGGGTAGTTCCTTTTGGTAGCTGTGTTAGCCCCGACACAGCATTAGTGTTTGGGATGCAGTCTATCCCAAAAGTAAGCCAGTACTTGAAAAGCTTTGCCTGATCTGATAGGAGAAATTGCAGCTGGCTGCTGGAGCCTTAGTTAACAGTTGTAGTTTGTGCACTTAAATAATAAAAGTATCTGAAGGTTCAAATTAACATCAGGGTCCAAGTGCAGCAGATCTTTGGGAGTACAAAAGCAAAACGTCTTTTCCCCTTGCAGGGGTGAGGCCTATGCAGGCTGAGTGAATGGGTGAAGCCATGTGTCTCTCAGAAAGGCAGGGCTAACTGTTTTGCACGGTGTAAACATTAAAAACTATGATTTTTATAAGTACAGCACATGGAAGATGCGGTTTATTAAGATACTTGCCTATTCTCTGTCAGATTTCTAGACGGTTTCTGAAAAGTAGAATTAAAATTAACTTACAGTTAAAAGCATAGAGCAATTAAAACTATAGCTGACACAGTGAATATGGATGCCGTTTAGTTTTGATTAGAAAACTTAATTACATGGATTATTATTCTGATGTGAAGAACACTTTCCACTTCATCCACATTTTATTACAGTTTCTCATAAAGAATCCTGCGTGGAAAAATAGCATCCTAGCAAAAGGGCAAGAGGCAAAAGGCCTTATTATTTACTTTTTACTTCATCTACAGCATAAATCCATCTTCAAAGTATGATCTTGAAGAAAGCAGAACCTGAAAGGAATATTTTTAATTGAATTTCCTCATCTTGCAAATTGAGCTTTCACTTCTGATGTTTACATGCATTTTCTGATTTAAGTGTAGAATAGGTCTATTACAGTAACAATGAATGCTTTTTCCCAACTGGTGAAATGCATTTCAGCTTGGAAAAGGCTGTAGATCAAAAAACAATGAATCCATGGTTGTATAAGAAAAAAGCAAAGTTTGGGAATAATGTGCTTCTTTACTTAAAAATAAACAACTACTGGTAATTTTGCTACTGGTGATGCGTTCTCAGAAGTTCGTGGCTGTGTAAAGGCTGTAGTCTATGGTGCGCCTATTTCTAGTATCGTTTCAGGAGATGCTTAGAGGGTCAGAAATTGCCTGTATGCATTCAAAGCCTCACCAGATCTTCTCTTTCAGTCACAAGGAAGTGAGAGATCTGCAAAAATGCAGAATGGATTCTTCCTAGAAACTTTGAGTGATTGATGCTGTAAAAAAGTTACTTCTCTATTTAATTTTTTAGTTGGCCAAGATTTTGTAGCAGACAGTAAAAAAAATTCCTTGTCTGAATTGTCTTTGGGTTGTTTCAAGGCAGTTGCCTCACAGTTTCCACATATCTGTCTATAGTTTTCTCTTCAGGTCCTAAAATCAGTTGAGTATTGCTCTATCAGATTTTTCCTCTGCTAGGTATAACGTTCTTGTTCATACACAACTAGAAGTGCTGCACAAAGGTTGCTGTCCATGCTTTGGTGGCCCTGATGGGCTCTTCGGTGCAAGCACTAGCTGCAGGAACCTACGGATGAAGGTGCTTGGAGGCTGTATGGGGTCTTGCAAGTTGGTCCTCCCTCAGGTGCTGAAGGTCTGATGGGGAATCCAACAACAGTGACTTTAAAGTCAGTACTTCTATATTTTACTTCAGTAGTCAATGGTTCAGATAGTGGCAGTGACAGATTTTAATTAATCTGAAGAAATTTATTTCCTACCACTTCTCAGATAAGTGTGAATCTTCTCTTTCTGTTTAAGGAACTGTAGCAATATTTATCTTCTAAAGTGAGAAAATTACCTGCTTTTATTATTTCATTCAATTCAATTATTTAATTCCATGTCCTTGCTTTGGTATCATGTGCTGAGATTCATTAACAGTTCTTTGGCAGTCGTAAGACACTAATCATCTGTTTACAATATTGATCAGCAGCTTTCATCTTAAATTACTCTGGAAGTGAGAAATAAACCTGCAGTGAATAGTAAATAAAAGACTGGGAAGCAAGGAAAGATGCTAGCCTAGGCTATATAGAGGTTTGTTTTCAGGTACCCAGTAAGCATCTGCTTCCTAGTAAGCTGAACCCTTGTAACAACCTCCAGCTGTGAAATTTAAACAGAATTTCCTATCCACAAGTTACTCGCTCACTCTGGTTTACTATATTCCTACAGATCAGATTCCTGTCCCTGCTGATACAGGTTTCTGTTCACTTCTAGGCTGTTCTTCTGAGCTCCTAGGAGGGTGGAGCAAGACGTCGTTTTTGAGTTGGAAGAATATTTAGGGGCTAATAAAACATACTTTGGTTCTGATGCCTCGTTTGTTACAGTACATGCATTCTTTCTATATTACATATAATGAGATGTGATTATCTCAATTCTTCAAAATGATATAATTCGCAGAATGGAAATGAAGAACTAAACACTAGGAATTAAAATCTTACTTTTCTGAATTTGTTCTGAATTAATCTGAAAAAGTTGATTTCTGGGGCTCATCAGCACTGGGGCTCATGGGTGCTGATAACAGGATTTATTTTTCTTTTTAATTCATATGGAATGGAGCCAAGAGTTTCAGGAATTTGTCATATTTTTCAGTGCTTTACTAAGTAATTTTTGTCTTACTAACTAGTAAGATATATTACAGTAGCTTTGCTTCTGTGGAAGTCATGAGTGCTTGCCTTTAAATGATGGGATTCCTTTAAAATTCAGCACTTTCAGATAGTCAAAACTGCTAGTTCCTACAGCTGTATTCACCGTTGTTTCCCCAGATAGCTCTTAGAAGCAACAGAGGTCATACAGAAAAGCAAAGAACATTTTTCTTTGAATCTCCTACATTTATATGTATGTTTGTGGTTGTTAAATAAAATTTTAAAAAATCCAGTGTCTGCAGCCCAGTCAGAGATATCTAATGGAGCTTTTTAATTCCTTTTCCAGCTGTTACACATACTTCAGAATGAGTAGTTTGCTGTGCTGAAGCTGGTCAGTCTTTTGCCCGTGATTGAAAACAGCTAAAAGGGAGATGAAGTTGAAGAATATAGATAAAACGTGTGGAAGACTAGGCTAAACAGATCTAGCAGCAATGGACTGACTTTCACATTACTTTCTGATTTAATCATGAGGGTTGCTTCAGTTGTGGATCCTGCTCATTAGTCACGTGATGTTGCCAGCATTTATTTCCGAATCAAATCTATAAAAGGAAATGAGAGTTCTCAGTCCTCGCAAAGCACTTGTCTGGTAGGAAATCACTTACGAATAATAAAGTCTGTACTAGAGCATGAAATAGTTCCCTGATATGTGACCTTCAAAACTGGCTGGAGGAAAACAGCTGAAGCTGTGAGCAGTAGAAACCTTTCATACTGTCAGAAAAATAAGCCGCAAGCATGTGTTTTTTCAGCTCGCTTGATGGTTGTCCTCACTATGGAGCTGTATTTACAGAACCGGCAGGGGTTCCCTGTGGGCAGGGCAGGCCAGCTGCCTGCAGATGTAGCAGCGATGAGTCCCTCAGCTTCATAACCCACTCTTCTGACTTAGAATCGTAGAATCCTTAGTTGGAGGTGACCTTTAAAGGTCAGCTAGCCCAACTCCCCTGCAGTGAACAGGGACTACCACAGCTCAGTCAGGTTGCTCAGAGCCGTGTCCAGCCTGGCCTTGATCATCTCCAGGGACAGGGCATCCACCACATCAAGTAGTTGAAAGTTTTCCCACCATCTGAGTAATGAAAACAGGATAGATTTGCAAGAAATGCTGAGAGCACCCCACGAATAACTCATATCATGGTTCTCATCCCCAGAAGGTGACAAAACGTGTTTGGCTTTGTATCTCCAAAGCAGCAGCCAGGAGTTGACTACATGATTTTCTCTGATCACTGAAATAATAATCCTCCAGAAGATCTCAATTCTTTTGTTCCATTTCACTTGGAAGTACCCTGTGGCATGAAAAACACAACTTTTTTACCATGCAGCTAATAAAAACAGTGATCCGATACAATGTTACTCAAAATTAAAAAAAGTAGAGGATTCAGATCTAACACTGACATGTTTCCAAATGTAAGTTATTATTATTGCCTTCTATTTTAAAATAGAAGTCTTAATAATACTTAGTAGTGTGAAAAAACTGAAGTTTACCACTCCGTAATAGATGTTTAATGGTAGTACCTACTTCATCCCTTCATCAGGTATTGCAGAATGGGCTGTACATAATCATAGAATCATATAATTATTGAATGGTTTGGGTTGGAAGAGGCCTTTAAGATCATTTGGTTCCAACCTCCTGCTATAGTCAGGGACACCTCCCTCTAGGTCAGGTTGCTCACAGCCCCATCCAGCCTGGCCTTGAACACAACTAATCACTAATTAAATGTTGCCTTGACTTAAAGTATCATGTTCATGACAATTTTTTACATAGAGACCCAGAGTATGAACTATTGCAGAAAGAGAAGCAATAATAGAACTGTTCTGGGTTGATTGCTGTCCCTTATTCTGAATTGTCTCCACTATTCTCCCATAGGTGAAGAATCAAATTTTGACAAACAAAATCTGTGAGGTTATGCAACACCGCTATGGTTTTTAATAAACAGTAAGCAAACCTCTTCCAGTACACATAACACCTGTGTTATGTTTTTCAGTAATTTTTGAGTTTGGAAGGTCAAAGCTTTAGAAAGAAATCTGTATAATCAGCATCTTGATCATAGTGATAAACTACCTGCTGCCAAATTTTGTAAAGTATTAGCATATTTCTAACTTTGCTGTCAGTACACATGGGTTTTGTGTGTTGTTCACCATTTGCAGATTTTCCTCATGTTGTATTGTTATCTGCTGTCCACAGAAAAAAATTACCTTCGGGGAATTATAACAATAGTTACCTTTTTCTTTTTACAAGTGCTGCAGAAATACTGAGGGCAGCGGTGATTCGGAGTTGTGTAGCACATCTGTAGTTAATTTAACAAATATTTTAAGACAGAAGATCGTTGAGAATGTTTTTGCATTTGGGAGAGGTTCTAACATAGACAGGAATGAGATACCTTCAAGGAGAAGGTAATGTATGAGCTTTGCATCCCTGGCACATAATCTTTTTAGGCATCATGTACACTAAATAATTTGCTTAAATTATTTGTCCTACCTACCTTAGTAGAGAGCTTGATGGCTCCCCCCAGGATAGCAGGTAGGCATTCGTGGTGGCAGACTGTCAAAATATACAATTAAAATGGAAAGCAGAAGATTGAATCAGAGGTGGTTGTTTTAAATATGATAAAAGCTTCATTATTTATTTTTTTTTTAAAGGCCATTATTTAATAAATAGTGAAGGAAAAACAAAGAACTGCTCTTTGACTCCTGATTTTTGACCTCAACACCCGTCTTACCGCAGTGCTGGCCTCCAAATACTGACATAGCAAAAACACAAAACTGTGATTTTATTTTTGCTTTTGTTAACATGATCCTAAGTATCCTCAGACCTCTTTTTGTGTTCGAAAGCATCTCTTTTGACACATTCAAGTTTGGAAAGTGTTTAAATATGTTTCTCAGATTTAGTATACGAGTGCTGTGATCTGCGGAACTGAACTTGTTGATTTCTATAAAATATCGTGGCAGATACAATGTGTTTCTAGAAGGCAGAAAGAGAACAGAAAGAGACAATCAGGCTGATACCATAACTGTACACAGTTCTTGGAAATACAAGATTGAGTGAAAGCTTAAAAGCCAAGTCACAAAAATAGTTCAAGAAAGAGTCTTAAAATGTTCTATGGCTGTTCGTCCCTGGTTTTTGAACGCTGTCAACTAGCTCCACAATCATCAGTTTTGTCTAGATGTAGCAGTACGTGGTAGCTCCATGAAAGTGGTGCTTTTATATGTTTATAAATGCTGTTTGTTTCCCCAGGTTCTTTCCTTACACTTCCAAGTTAGTTAAGATTGTCCTAGGAGCTAATAAAGTGATTTTGTTTTCTTGGAACTTAAGGTGCACCAACATAAGTGTGTTCTGCGAAGGTGTTTTTTTTACCATCTTGCTATGTTCAGTTTTGATTAACAGAAGTTTATTGCAGAATGGTTGTGCTTCAAGGCTAAGGAAAGCAAAACAACTCTAGTGAACTGGGAGAGAAGGAGAGAAGGTAGATGGGGACAGATTACTTTTACTTCTCTTTGATATATCCAGAGTTAGGCTTTGGAGGAGGGTAAGAGGCCAAACTACTGATTTGCCTATCATAATGAGTCACTAGCTCACAAAGGAATTGCATTGATTATTGCACACCCACAAATTACTACAGAAGATACATTGCAGGGGTGGAGGTTATGCTTTCCCTAAAGGTTTCTGTATAATTAATCTGCTGTAAGTTCTGGTACTTTAGAAAGATCTGAACCCCACTGTTAGGCATGATCCTTGCATGCCAGTTTGCCACTCTCACATGGTTTTGGTGTTTCTTGCACTACTGCTTGAGTGCTGATGAAAGGTTTTGATACTACTGCTATGGGAAAAATTCAAGCCATATGCTTCTGTTTTTAGATTATAACTGTTTGCTTGTCTTTGTTATTGGCATTAGGAGTTGGAGCAGCTGCATTTTCTATACCTGCAGCAAAACAGTTCCCTTGTTAAGTTGAATGTTTCATAAAGGATTAAGTGGAACTGCCTGGAGCCATAGGGGACACTTCTGTCTCATAAACAGGAGGCTGATTATCAAGAGACTGTACTTGTTAGTGAAGAAGGTAACTAAGTAGACTCACTTCTCTCATGGATCTCTTACTTGATACCTTACTCCATAATTTCTGCATTAAGATCATTTAAAATTTTCTGTTCCTACATCTGTAATTACTCTTTGTAGATTTTGGAGGGTGATGAGTATTTTTAATGGAAGATGAGTTGTTATTACTGGTTTGAATAAGTGAACCAGTAATAATTGGAGGCACTGGGACAAATTGTCTTTCACTGTCCCTTGTGGGTTTCTTGTAACATCAGTTAACAACTGTCTCAGTTAAACACTGGGTTAACATTGTAAATTCAGACTCCAGAAGTTAAGATTGTCTATGCAACTCTCCAGTATGGAAGATCATGCAGATAGCTTATCAGATTCTTGGTGGGTTTTTTCTACATGGGCCTGTTTCGCCCACAGCAAAGAAAAGCCCAGGCAATAGAGATAAATACTATATCAAAAAATATAATAAAAGATCGTTTGCAGTCAGCTCATCTCTCTTCTGCTTACTCCGTTTCTTGTACAGGGTAGATGGCGCGGACTGACACCTTTGTTTATTTTCATAATTCATCTGAAGCCCCATGTATTGTTCCCTCAAGTTTATTCACTCACGATGTTTCCACTATTGCCTTTATTCTATATGTTCTTAAATTAAGAAAAAAAAAAGCCCACAACATATTATTGATTGTTCTCTATGTAGTAGGAAGTCTTAGCTGTTGGATTATATTAAGATATTCTGTGGATCTTAGAGAAGGTTAATGGTATGTGATTTAAACACTGTCAGAGATTAAGAAACTATTTAGTAGTACTGTCCTATTTGGAGATTAAGAGATTCTTATTAGGAAAGCATATTGATAGACTGTAGAAATTTCCAGTGTGCTGGGAAATGTCAGTAGCCTCCAAAGGAAAAGGGCTTTTGATGCTTGGAACAGATTTTTAGCTTTCTAATGATTTTACTGGTCAGGATGTGTGGTTAGAAGCACGGAGAATGGCTTTGTTGTTTTTTTTTCTTTTATTCTTAACATGCTGTGCTGTAGAGAAAGTTGCATTTCAAGCACAGTAGCAGTGCTTTGAGTGTTTGTGTCTGCTTCCAAATGCACAAGCCTGAAGTTAATGGGCGTTTAAGTTAATATCAGGAAAAAACAAGCTAGTGGATAGAGAAATTTAAATTTAAATTGTCCTCATCTTCACCTGATTGTCTAAAAACAGATTTCACCTGCTTAGTTTGCCAAAAGGGAGTACTGAGTCTTATGAGAGTCTTGGAGCTGCAAAAGTCACTTTTTCTTTCACCAGGTTTCACTTGGCTGAAATACAAACCTTTTTTAACTGCCGTTCTTCTGATGCTACACATGGCTCATTCTAAAAACACGAACGTAATACCAGTACGCTAATCTGATTTGAGGCATCAGTTGCAGCCAGAGCGGCGGCAGAACAAAGCCTTCTGGTCATGACAGGGGAGCTTGGCTCAGCTTCCTTTCCCTGGGGACTAGGTCTCTGAGGTCTTCCCTCCAGCACTGCAGGAAAAGAGGCTTCCTCACAGCCCTTGGGCCTCGTTGCCTATCCTCTCTGCTGCACTGAAGGGACTGGTTCTGTTTTGACTTTATACACTAAGAAGAATTTGGGCTGCACAGTCAAGCACCTCACATTTAGAAAACCCGCACTCCAGAGTGTCAGTGTCATGCATATGGCATTGCAGCATTACCCATTGATTGTCACTCTTTTTTTCCACCAAAACCTTCCTGTAGCCAGGTGAGTTGACAAATGCGGTGCTGGGGATCTGCAGCGTTGGGGCAGGCCGCAATAGTCACCTGCTGTAGGGACCTTGGGAGAGGTTGGCTGCCAGCTGGTTGTGGGTCACAGGGTTTAGCTTTCCTGTGGCTTAGCAACTGAAAAAAGAAGTAGGAACTGAAATTCAGAATGGAAGTGGTAGCTTCATTTCACACCCACTGAGTGAATGCTGAAAATTTGTAACGGTGACTACTCAGGTTGCACTTCTTTAAGTGGTTGTCACACTGATCAGACAGGTTTAATCTGTATTTTAGACAAGAAATTATCTTGCAGCTTAGGCTTGAAGGTTAGGAAAATGAGTTTCAGTTTGAGGGAAATGGATCTTATTTCCTGTTGAGCTCACCAGATGTTTCCAGGTTTACAATATATTATCAGAAGGGATATGTGGAGTACAAAATGAAGTGGAGTCTTCCATACTGCAGCTTCTATGAGGCTGGAAGGTGACATGAGGGTAGCTGTTAAATGTATGCTCTGTCTGGAAGTACGACAGGAAGGGATCTTAAAAGAATAAAAAATGTGTTACTGACCTGGCATGAACTTTTGTGGTTTGTAAAGCAATCGGGAAAAATTCTGATTCCAAAATACATAAAGAATTGTTCATGAAGATACGTCACTGTTTAATTTTCGCTAATACGTATTCCTAATTTAAACAGCTGAAAATGAAGCAATACCATTTTATATATACTCAAAAATTTTTGTAGGAGTTACGAGAGGGAGGAGGTTTCTACGGTAACCTACCAATAAATATGTTTCCAAAATAAGGAGAATAAATCTCAAGAACATGATGTATCTTCAGGTAGGATAAGGTTGAGACTTAGCTGTAGTGCAACTGTTTTTGTATCTTTATTGATTTCTTAGCATGTTTTGTGTAGGAATATATTCTCTCCAATTTTTTTCTACCTAAAATGTCCTTGGAATGGGCAAGTAGAAATAGTTATACAACACCTTTTCAAAACGTGGTAAAAATATAATACCATTTATGTCAATGACATCAGTTCAGGGTGTTTCTCAAACTTAGTTTATTTTGAAAAAAAAAATTTACCTGTTTACATCACTTTCTGATATTTAGAGGATTTGTAAATGTTTATGTCTAGCAAAACTTATATGCAGATGAAAAGGAAGCTGGAAAGTGGGGGGGTGAGGTTTTTTTTGAACTCTGGGGAAAGGTGGAAAATTTTGAGATGATTTTGTATTGGTGAATGTTTGAAGCGTTGTGTATCACATGTTTGTTTTGATCACATCAAACTTGATACTTGTGATACCTGATGATTGCTAAAAATTCATAGAAAACTTGTGTAAACTGAAGTGCCTGTTACTGATAGTAGAATCAACGTAGAATCAGAGAATAGCTTGAGTTGGTAGAGACCTTAACAGCCATGCAGTTCCAACTCCCTGCCATGGATAGGGCTGGCACCCACTAGATCACTCTGCCCAGGGCCATGTCCCATGGTTCATGATACCTTAGGCATTATCTTTTTTTTCTCTAATCCTTTAATTAGAATGCTGTTTCAAATATATATACATATATATTTATGGGCTTACTTTGTATGCGTATTAATAGGTGCAAATATTTGCATGCCTCTGTCTCTAAGGAGAAGTTTGGGTGGAACGGTTCTGTTCTGCTTTGTTTTCTTAGACATGTTACGAGGTAGGTGTTTTTGTGCTCTCATGCTTAGTACATCTTTCCTGGTTCATTTCTGTATGCTAAGTATTTTTAGTAGATCTCAGTGCCTTTGATCTGAGAGAGGTCAGCCACGTGTGTTTGCAAACAGAGCATCAGAAGTCCCTAGTGATGTTTCAGGTTGCCACCTTCTTATGCTCCAGCTGAGGTTTCTTAGAGGACCCGATCTTTTGACTTTAAGATCTTCTGGATAGCTACCTCCTAGAAATCAGCACCCTTTAAGAAAATCTTACTTTGAGATTCTCATAATGAAAGTTGCTGAGGTCACAATTTACTCACGCAATCTGATTTATGTTGTACTAACCGAGAGTAATGTTTTGCTTCTAGTTCCCTGCCTGACCAAAATGTTAATGGCCAAGCTTTAGCCCATCTTCCTTTATCAAGCAGAGCAAATCTGTCTTCACCATCCCTTGAAAGTCTCTGGTACTTCTCCAGGACAGGCATTGCCAAATGTGGCTGCAGCTGTGAGAGGATGTTGTCCTGTGATAGAGGACAGGTTGGGTCTGGACAGAGCAGGTATGGTACAAGCATCACCATCGTCCTGTGTGCAATGGGAGCCCTTCAGCAGCTGAGGAGGAAAAAGTGCTGAGGAACTTAGAGAAAAGAAAGGGGTTAAAAACAAGTGTGAAAAGTTAGATCGTGGTACTTGGTGTCTTGAAATGAAGGAAGATTTTTCTGGAAGGCTTTAGTCACCTGGGAAGGAAGGATCGGGTAGCTGTGTGGGAGGCAATTTGCAGGCAAGTGTACTCCTCTGCAGTCGATCGGTACATTTTAATGAGGTAAGTATATTTGCTCAGTTTTATAGGATTTGCGTTGGACTACAACCCTGGAAGTCATTTTAGATAGACTGCTTCGAGATATAATGGTCAGGTGGAAATATTTGAAGCATATCATATGGAAGCTGTGTATTTGCAACATGTTTGTAGGGTTTTAGAAGCGGAGTTATTTTCAGCAGAAAATTGTCTCTTCTTCAGAAGAGATTTTTATGGTAAATAAAGGTTGTGCAAAGGATGTAAAAAAAAAACCAAAAGTGAAGTTAGAAACTGCCATAGCTGTTTAATTTCATTCTTCTACATAATGTATTTATTCACATCTGCAGCCATCTCTCAGTCCGCGCTATCCCATAGGAAAGGAAGCTTTCACGCTAGCATCCTTGATCTCTTCTCATCTCCATCCTCTAGGCTGCCAGAGGCTGAATGGAACCATTTTTTAGATGCAGAAGCATTCCCCCCAGGGATGGGAACTCCCGCATGCTGGCGGATGGCAAGACAGGGAAGGCCAGGCTGTGCTCAGGTCCTTTGAGGGGAACACAGAGGCTGTAGTTGCCTCACATGGCCCATTCCACACAGTAGGACAGCAAACTCCTTTTGCCTTGGGATCTGTGCTAGTTGTGCAGGGCAGTTTCTTTCAACCAAAAAGGAATTGCCTGTGTTTAGACAGAGGTGCCAGCAAATGAATGCATTCGGCTGATGGGCTAAATAGCAAACAAAGAAGCTTCAACTTGGAAGAGCGTTCCACATTTTCTGGAATTTATCATTTTGACTTCGCTCCTTTTGCTTTTCCAATTCTTTTTTTGTTTGTTCCAGCAGTGTTATCTGTTACATTTGTCCGTTTTGTCCTACTTATTTGGTTTGTTAACTTGTCCTTTCTCAGGCTTGTTTTTGCTTCCTTTCTACTGTAGGAACAGAGAGTTTATAATAGCTGTAGCCTATCTTCAAAAGGTGAATCTGCAGTATTCTAAATGATCATTACATAAGTTACTAAAATAACAAGGAAAGGTAAACACATCCTCATCGTGAAGAAGAAATCATTCCAAGGGCAATATAAGAATCTATCTGCCACTCTTCAGTCATGCTTCTTCTTTTCTTCCAAGACTTTCTGTGCAGATTTTTCACACCTGCTTTAGCATCTACTTTTCTCTGAAGTTCAAAAGCTCCTGAAAAAAGCTTTCAGAGAAGGACTCAGTCTCATAATAAAAGAAAATACGGATTCTTTGGTTTGTCTAGCTTTGTTTGATTTTAGAAAGATTTAATATAAAACTAGCCCCCAGCTCTGAAAAGAGCTGGAGTGCAGAAGGCTCTGTATCCAGGGCACAGCAAGTGGAGAGGTTGTCAATCAGAGTTGGACCCACTGTTCTGCACCTTTGTGTTTTATACAGCTGAGCTGCAGCTTCACCATCACTGAGAATGGCTGTGGTTTCTCGTTCACATAATTCTGAAATAAGCTGGTCGTTGCATATTTCTGGGCTGGGTTGCTTAGGTTAGCTAGGAAAAGTATGTTGTGCCAGGCTCAGAGGAAGCGGTGTTGAGCAAAGGCTCTGAATTCTTGCAATTAAATTATGTTGCATGAGAAAATACTGAACAGTGGAGAGTTATGTTTTTCAGGAAAAATTACACAATCTTTTTAAAGTTACAGGCTGCTTCTTCCTCTGAGGAGCTAGTGGTTATAAGCTGAACAACCTTTTGCATCACTTTCCTGCCCTTTCCATGGCAGAAATTTAAATTCAGTTTAAAACTAAGTGGGCATGCTTCTGGGTAATTTTGTACCATAGAATCACAGAATGGCCTGGGTTGAAAAGGGCCATAAAGATCATCTAGTTTCAACCCCCCTGCTACGGGCAGGGTCGCCAACCGCCAGAACTACTTAAACTGAATTCTACATATTGGGTTGGTATGAATTTTGAAGATTATCTTCATTACACCGTGTACTGGAAATTGTCAGCAACCTGCTATTAAATCCTTCTTTCCTTTTCTTCTTGAAGATGTAATTTATCATTCCGCACTATTTAAAAGCAGGAAGGTTGGGTGAAACAGCAACAAATCTAGGTTGCGGATTTGGAAGACTAAAAAATGTACTTATTGGTTGTGTTTCCAATTTTCAGGAATTCTTTGAACATGCGAAAAAGCTCTGGGATGATGAAGGTGTGAAAGCATGCTTCGAGAGGTCAAACGAGTATCAACTGATTGACTGTGCACAGTAGTAAGTGTTTCTTTTTATTGATTTAATAGCCAAAGATGTAACTGTCTACGAAGTTCAGAAATATATTTGTATTTGCAAGATGTAGGAGTTTTGGAATGCAGCAGTTAACGTTCTAATTCTAATTGCTGGTTTTATGATAGTCCACCTTTTTTATACAACTAAATATTCTGCTTCCAATATGTAACAGTTTACAAAAGCTACTGTGAAAGAAAACATCAAAGAATTTTAAATATCTGTATTATTTGAAATAGATACACACAGAATCATTTTGATTTAAAAATTCAGAACCAATATAAGGAAAATGCTGTGTTTTAAATTGTGTGACCCAGGCAGTGCTTGAAAATAGCTATTTTTCTTCACACTTCACTAAATCTTCTGTGATTTTTACCAAACAAGATGCATACCTGTATTACTATTGCATCTCTAATGTGTACTCTGGGAAAAAAATGATAAGCAGTATTTCAATAAAGTTAGTACTATGTTTGTTTTTCTCTCCTTCATATGCATAAAGTCAAGTAGTACACTTGTGTGTAACACAGTAGTGACCCCTAAACAGGTTTGTGTGATTGCAGACGTTCTGAGAAGAGATGTGTAGAAGATTGTGAAGGTGCAAATCATAAATACATAGTACGCTGATGAAAGTAGATTAGTCAGGAAGTAGTATATTAACATGCCAGGACTACAGCACTCTGCTGTCCCCAGTAATAACTCAGGTCTGAGTTAGACTTCAACCAAAAATACACATTTCATGTGAATAGCTATTGCAAAAACATGTACTCTTAGAGTTGCTATGTGATTTAGGGTTTTCAGAGAACACACTCCAGTGTGTTATGATTTGTCTAATTGGCAGTATGGTCAGTAACAATACCACAAGTCCGTTGTAGCACTCAATGTTTTGTTTTTCTGTCCTCTCTGCTCCCACTGCCTAAGCTCAGGCAGAGAAAATGGCCTGTATAGCTGAAGGAACTGTTGCACTCCTGCCACAACGGGGAATTTTGGGGCTGTGGATAGTATTTTCTATCCCTTGTTCCAGACTATTTTGGGAAAAGTGAAGGATCCAGTGATGATTCATCAGCACATGGAAGCAAAGGAAAAACGCATATGTGTAGGAAGGAACTCATTTGACCTCAATGGATTAAGTTTACCAAAGCTTGGGCATTAGCCTGGCAACAGTCCAGACTGACAGTGGTTCTCTATAATACAAAAAAAAAAAGAAAACCAGAAAGTTGTCCTGAGTTCTAATCAGTGGGTCTTTCCCGTGCCCACTGCCTCCATGGTACAGAACTGTGCTATGCTTGCTGAAAAGTCCAGGTTGACTTTTTGGGCTGTCTATTAATACACTTGAGTAAGATCTCAGAACAATAAAATTGAATAATGACGTGTATGCAAGGCAAATGGATATAAAGCTTACTGTACTGATCAATAAAGACCCATGTGGCTCCCAGTCTTTGAAAAAAGAGCCTTATAGAACCAGCCAAAGACACTGGGTTTTTTTGGTACTGTGTTTTCCCTTTTAAAATGTTGCTTAACTACAGATTTTGACAAGAAGAAGGTTAAGTCTCATGGCATGTTCAAAAGCAAAACACAAATTCTGAAAAAAGTGGATTTAGACTGAAGTTCACTGTCCTGAAACAAAATTAAATTCTACCACTTTTTTTTCTAAAAGCTTGAAGTAAGATAGTTTTTTTTTCCCCTGTGTATCTTCTCCACCTCTTTTAACTGACTTTGTTTTGGTGGAGTCATTCATTGTAGTAGTAAACGGGACACTTGCATAACTTTCTACCTTCAAGATGATTTATGAAGTAGCGTTTAACATTTAAATATCCCTTGAGCATATTTGTGTTTTACATTTGTGGTATACCTGAAAATGTAGCAATTAAGCAACTTAAACACATCTTTAAACATTCACTCTTAGCACAGAGACTTGAAATTCAGGAGTTCTTGTGTCACTGACGTGATCAAACAGCCCCTTCCTGATGAGTGTTGATAGCTGCCCCTCAGCATCATTCCTTAAAAATTAAAATGGTACTAAGATAGTCAATGAAAGAGATTGTAAAGCCATCATATATTTGCTGCATGCTTGTTTGCCTTGTCTTCTGCTTCAGTATTTCTTTCAAGTTAAATTTCAAGTTTAATTTAATCTTAAAAGTTGATTTTATTTTGTTGGACTAACATCCAGCTTACCTAGATTTCAGCGGGTTGGTTTTGTCTGTGATAACTCTTTTGGCTTACTTCAGTTAACTTCAACTTATTTAAAACTACTGTGATTTTGTAAATATTCACAAACTTTATATTCAGCAAATTTTCGCTTTGTAAGGGATTCTCAGACTGTGTGTGATTTAGTGCTGTCTTGGCATTGAACTGCCTAGTGTATATACTGTAGACCAAAGTATCTTCACAAAATATTTCATGTCATTCTGGAATAGTTTCCTGAAAACTGAATAGTTTTCTGTAAGATTAATGCAAATCCATCTTTAAATATTTTATCTTTTACATACTTGTTACTGAACACCAAATTTTATTGTATCTGTGCAAGGGAACTGCAAAGCAAACTGCCTTGAATATAGAAGTGATCAACAGAAGTAGAGGTCTAGATATGATGACCTTCATTTACAAAAGGACAAGTTGAGGAGTTTATTATATAACTTCATAAATTTGTTTGCATCTTCTGAAAAACATTAATTGCTGAGCTTATGAGGAAATACAAAATTTTCTTTTACGATAGTGTACCTTGCAGTAGAGTTGTAGGTTTTTATTACCTATTTGGTATTATACATGTAAGAGAATGGCTTTGTTCTCATGCTAGTGGTAATTTTCTACTCTTAAAGTCCTCTTTCTTCACTGTCAGCTGTTCTTTGCATTGATTGGTGGCTTCTTTAGTAATCCAAGAAAAGCTGTTGAAGTTACTTTTTACTTAGAAACTAATACATGGGCCCGGTGATAGCAGTGAAGTTGAAGACTTCTGTGGAATGTGAGTCTGCATTGGAGAATACTGGGGCCTCCTGGTCGGGTGCCATATGTCTGCTGTCTTGCTAAAATAAGAGTTAAGTGATCTTGGTTACTCATGTCAGTTGCTCCGTTGGCTGGGTAAATTTCATTGCATTGATGAGCCATGAGGTGTGGGGATACTTAGAGCACTTAGACAGTATCAGGGAAAGGTAATGGTTTGTAGAACAGAAGAGTTGGCAAGAATTAGGGACAAGAAGCACAAAAGCAGTAAATCTGGTTATCTTTCTAAGTCACATACAGTTTGTTCGTGGCATCTTTGTTAGGAAAAAATAACTACTCTTAGATTTATTAGAAGGTTCGAGAGTTTAGTTTGGTCTCATTGCATTCACACAGAATAACCATATGTGTGTGTACATGGGCATGCGGGTGGCTGTAGCTGGAAAGGCTGTACTTCTGCTTTCTGTGTTTCTCTGTTTAAGAACTAAACCAAGAGATTAAGAGAACGCTGCTCCTGAGCAGTGCTGAGCCAGTAGTTTATCCCAGTTTGTTCACTGATCTTCTTTACCTTATAATAGACGCCACCCCTCATATGCTCAAGTATTGGTCTCTGTACAAACATTTGTGCTAATGAAACTTGATTATGCAAGTTCTCAGACAAGCAAACACAAGGGATGTTAGCTTGGCCAAAGAAAATTGATTTTATATTTGAGCTAATATACACGCAAAGGGTACATCTCAAGTTCTTTTTTGTTTGTTTCTTTTTTGCAGTTATTCTATCTTCAAGAAAGGTTTCAGCCAACCCTTGGGGCATCTTTGAGGGCATTAGATGAAGTAATTAAAGAAAAAAAATGCTTGAGTTGTTGTTCATAGATTCAATTCCTGATGTGCGAAAACTTTTTTCTCAGCAGCACATCTTGAAACTAAGCAGATCTCTAAGTTACTGTGTTCTCTTCTAGATATAAGACTTAAGCATTAGTAATGGTTAAAGTCATCCCTCAGTTCTCTCTTGCAGTCTGAGGTCAGAAAGCCTACCTCACATTTGTCTCTCTGTGTCTTTTGCCTAGCATGCCATTTGAGCCTTGTTTTGTTGCTATGTACACAGGCTACATGCATGATGGCAAACGTAAGTATTTGGGTAATTCATACTTTCACTTTGTGTGACTTCAGGGTTTGCCATTTAATGCTATTTCTTCTAGGGATTTTGCTAGAATTGGCTGCATCGTACTCCAAATTGGATTTTGCTAAAGCTCTCACACAGAGAGGTCACAAACAGGCTGTGCTGACTCAGTGGCAACGAAGTCCTTCCTGTAGTGGCCTCCCAACAGCAATTTCCAATGAATCCAATCCACCTACAACAATTCTTAATAATTAACCTTTTCAAGACCAAGATGGTTATTAATTACTAATTCTTTCTCCTTTGAAAGCTCCATATACAGTAATAGCTATGGCAGCAAGCAGCTTTTCTTTTCTGACAATGAGTGAGGCTTCAGCTTCCTGAGCTTTGGTAGTCAAATAGCAGAAAAGTTGTTTTCTGTCACCTCAATGTTTTTGTTTGTTTTGAAATCCCCACTGTAAATAGGATTAAATCGAGGGACTGTGCCCTTCTTTATGTATTTGTTCCCATGCCTCCCCATCACCATACATCGTTCAGTTCTGCCTAATTTAAGATCATTGAAATGTGAGGAAAAGCAGTGCTTTGCGCACTCTTGAGATCTGAGTTGAAAATTTGTACAAAAATTCTACAAACAGCTTAATATTTTGCATTAAACTGTCACTGATGATTGACTGTATCAGTTAGTGGCTGACTGTTGAAGCCCATCAAAGATTTTTGACATATTTCATGTCACGTGCCTTTGTCAAAGTAGATACCTGGAAATTGAGTTGGATTTGTGTAGTTTCTAGTCTCTAGTCCCAGGTTTCTTCATAGTACTGGGTTATAGGAGTGATTTCACCCCCATTCTGTATTGCTGAAGGCACTTAGAGCCGTGTCATCATCATTTAGTTTCTCCAGGAAGATGGCTGGAATGAGGCCAGAGGAGGCTGAACTGGTGTGCTTGCGTAATGCATGGCAGAACTGCAGCAGAAAATACAACTGTGGTTACAGCTGAATAACAAACTGTTGTTTCTAGATAACATAGATGTACTGTCTGTGAAATCATTAGTCTAGCAATCTGTTTTTAAACTGACAAGTGGCAAAGATGAATTATCCAAGTATCTGCACCATTTAAGGAAAAGATGTTTAGGAATGTAAGTATTTTGTTTTTGTCCCCGGAGCACCAGTATGGTATTCATGTACGATGTCATCATTTGAGGAAACAAAATCCACAGTTTTCTCCACTCATTCTTCTCCACTGCTGTGGAGAAGCACCTGAGAGAGCATGCAACCTACTGTGGGGAATCTGCTGGAGCAGGGAGTTGGAAGATCTCCAGAGGTCCCTTCCCAGCCCTGCAATCCTGTGGTTCTGTGCTCACCTCCAGCCTGCAGCTTGAAATGCACAGCCTTGGCTGGCAAAGTTCTTCTTGTACTCCTTGATAACTGCCCATTTTCAAGATGCTGTGGTGCTTCTTTGTGCAGCTCTTGAAAAGGCTTATTGAAGGGGGAGTGAACTGATGAAATATGGCTGCGAAAATCATGCATTTGTTGTGGAAAGGGAAAGAGCAGAGGGAGAGGGAGAGGGAGTAGCTGAAGGATTCTGCAGGTTTAAGAGGTTCTGCATACCGACCAAAGAAACGTGGTTGGAACATTTTTCAGTGCTTTCAATGCAGTTGTAATATTTATTCTCAAATGTAGCAGAGTATGACTGGGACATCTAACTACTAGCTGAAACATGCTTTTGATTGGCAGGTTAGAACAGCTCTGAACCCCCCCTTCCATCTTTGCTTTTTATTTCTAATAAAATTTCCTCCATTGTAATGCAGATGTGTGTATGATAGATTAAGCTGAACACACTGATGGTAAGCTAAATAGTATTATTCTTAAAACTAGCCATTCTTTTTAAGTTTGGTAATGACTTATTAGATATAAGACTTAATACTTTTTACTTAGAGAAAAGATGAGAAGAAATAATTGATGATGAATGTTTAATTCCTCATGTTACTGAATTTTTGATGGTGATACATGAAAACTGTAATGATATAATTTTCTTCCATCTAAAGTTCACTTTTGTTTCATATATAGACAGTTCACTGTGATTATCAAGTTTCTTCATTTTCTCTCATTTTCAATCATGACATTTCGGTGTTTAAGTTAGAAGCATATTTTTTTTGGTTAACTGATGAACACTTTTTCTCCTTTTACCTTATTTAAATTATAAACCTTAGCCAAACAGTGAATTGTTGTTTAATGATAGCAAGAAAAAGAAAAAGAGAGAGAGAGAGAGATTATAATTATAGACTAGTTGCTTTTGCCTTACTGATGAGTCTTCTAAACAAAGGTGTTTGCCAGATAGGCTGAAAGTCATTCTGCAGTGCGTAATGCTCACATCTTTCACTGTTTACTAACTAGCAGACCACACTCTTGAGAGGCAGAGTTGTGGTTTCTTAAAATATACACTGGGAATTTTCTGAAATAACCATTTCATCTCTTGTGAATTTTCGTTGTCGTTCCCCTTTTTACTGCCACTCATGAAAAAGCAACGTCAAACTTAACCAATACCATCTACATTTTGTTAATCTAATTGTGACTAATGTGACCATGATCTTATAATAGTATTACTTAGAAGTACAAAATTGTGGAGAAGCAGACGTTAAAACCCCCAGAACGCCTTTGTATTCCCCGTTTGTATGAAGTATGAAAATACCAGTCTCCAATGGGATGGCATGTGGGCACACACCCGCCTAAATTAGCCACCCCAAGTAAGTGATTTCTGTACCTAGAGAAAAAAGCCTGTATATTTCTCAATTGAAAACTATGAGCGAAAATAGGTTATAAACACATCACTCTCTCTGTCTTCTGAATATTAATATGATGCGTTATTTTTACTGTTAACTAATTACAATTGGAGAAGCGTTCAAGCAGCTCAGAATGGGATGCTCAAACATAAACTAAGCTATACATTTTCCCACACGCTTCTGCATGCATGGCAATGTTTTCTGCAGTGTTAGAATTGGCAGAAAGTTTGAAAATGTAAGGCAGAAAACCAAAATATGCCTTAACCTCAGTTTGAGGTAGTTAATATAGTTGTACTTTTTATCTTTTTCTCCTTTCACAGATAAATAAAACATCCAAATTAGAATCTGGATTTATTTTATGTCTCTGGTGACAGAGAAGTGATTGGTTTCACAAAAACAAGTGAAAAAATCCGCTCTTAGTAACAGGGCTTTTTTGTCATACAGAATATCAGAGGGTTTTCTCTTACCCACTGTGACAACATACAAAACTTTTAATGCAGCAGTATTAAGTCTTCCTCTTTCCCCTGCATTTTAACATCTACAGAGTAAGTCAGGTCTTCCAGGCCAGAAGTCAATGGCATTTTATCTGTTTACTCCTGTCTAATACTTTATTGCCAAAGCAGTCACTGTGGTAGGAATGAGCTGGGACTGTCAGAGAAATCAGTAAGTATTGATGTGCACTGATTTTTGGAGTTACTACAAAAGCATGGAAGTGTCTTTTTTTTTTTTTTTTTTTTTTTTTTTTTTTTTTTTTTTGGGTGGGGAAGATATTTTATTAAACATTCCTGGATTCTTTTAATAAATATAGCAAAGCTGACTTCTGTTGAGGAAAAAGTTCTTACCTGTCCAGTCAAAAATATTTTAAGTTTTTCCAGAATCCGAATATCCATATTAATGCTTTTCTTTTTCTGTATTTCCAGCCTGTTTGCATACACACTGTCAGAGTAGATGCAGGGCATTACTCCACCACAGCAGTTCAGTCTCATTTGGAAATATGATCTCTTTAGCGAATTAGAGGATGGCAAAGAGATCTATCAGCTGAGCTCATCTGCATTTACTTTTCTGTGTTAGCATCCCATATTTAATTTGGAGATATTTCTTTTCCATATTCCTTCTGCAGAGGTGAACTGTAGACTTGCAGAGGTTTGTTTGCATTGACAATACACACTTCAGGCATTTTTAGAACTTGAGCAGAACCTGCTGAAGAGTCAACACTCTTAGCATCGGCCTCAGTGTACAGGCTCTCAAAGTGCTGATTTCCCTTAGCACACAGAAAGAGCATTCTGTTGCATGTATTATGAAAGAGGCTCTGCTTCCTTTTACCACAGCTTATGGGACTGAGGTGAGGAGGTGCTGGTACAGCACTTAGTCACTGAGCAGGCACAGTGGGCCAGTGCAACTGGTGGCCATGGCCAGCTTCAGGGATGCAGATTGAGGGCAAGGGAGGACTTCCACACAGGATTGGATTTTATTGAGGTCTGTCTTGTTTGAACTGTGTGTATTACCTATAACATGAAGTGTGCTTCAGACGTGCCAACGTGAAATAATTGAGTTGTTAAAAAGCAGGCCTTGAAGGTTGCCTTGAAAGTTGATGTCTATCTAGAGTACAGATAACTACCAGTACAGAGAATCTCTAAAACTCACTATTCGCTGCTACCAGATCCAAGAAAGCAAAATTTATACAATGATCAGGCTGATGCAGCTTTGCTCTTTAAGTCTTCATTGTGAGTCATTGCTTGGTGCCAGTACCTCAGAACTTCTTCAAATGAAGTCAGACTGCAACTGTTGGTTATCTGGAATCCGCATGCAGGATTTTTAAGTGCATCTCAGAAGGAAGTTGTATGTCATTCTGTCATCTCTAGTGTTGTTTATGTGCTTTCCTTGGTTTAGGACTGCTGCAGTGTGCTCATGGAAGAAAGAGTAAAGTATGACCAAAGCCAGCTTTCTTATACTTCAAAGAGCATTGAGTAACTTCTCCAATTGCTGTTGATTGATACGGAATTTAATTTGATCTGTTCATTTACAACTTGTTGAATGTGTGTGCATTCTTGATGGAAATGATTAGTTGGTTAAAGAACACAATAGCTTCTTAATAAGCTTATTATTGTGTAACACAAATGTATTTTAGATTTTTCTATGAGATTTTCTCTTTTTTCAGTATTCTCTAGAAAAAAAATGTGTTGTATATTCCATTGCCTTAAACCTAACCTACTGTGAAACATTTGTTTACATAATAAATATGAAATAATGCAGTTACTTTATAATAACTTTAATACCTGTAAGTTGAATGTTTAAAAAAGAAGCAGGAGTGCTGGCAATTTATTGCTGAGTTATATGGATGCTGTCAAATTGTTTACAGTTGGGGTCTGACTTTCCTTAAACTTTACAAGCATTTTTTCACTTAGAGATGGTCAGCTTTTCTTTGTCCAAGTAGAAAGTTTCACACCGCAAGATCACAAAAGGCCGAAAGACATTTTTCTTCCATGGCAATTTACTCTCAGACCAATCTCTGCAGACATGGACTCCTCTGCACTAACGTACTTGCTCAGCCTTGTTTATGTTAGGATCTACAAGAAGCCAGGGTTTGGGTGGTGGTGTTTTTCTAAGTTAGTGCTACACCAACAGATTTGAAAATATAAAAACGATGGAATGCAGAAGTTAGGAAATAAGAAAATACAATAAAGTTTATACTGTGTTGGAAAAATGAAGAGGCTAAGCCCCTGTGCTTGAAAAAGAAATTTTACACCTCAGACTAAACCAAGATGGAGACTTAGTATTTGTCAGTTTGGTTGTAATCCCAATTTTAAGGTAAGTCAGACTGGGAGACTGAGAGTTTAACGGTGTCTCATTACTTCTAATAATTAAGTTAAATCTAATTTTGCTCATTTTAATACAAATCAACAGTGATACTGCCAGAATTTTGAAGAAGTTTATTTGACTTCAGAGAAGCCATTTCAGTTTGTATCTGTTGTAAAAGTATTCTTTCTGGATTGATTAGAAACGTTTGTTGCAATGGTGGGTTTTTACACAAAGTTAATTTGAGTATAAATAAAGCAGTGGAAAAGAAAATATGTGCAGTAATGTGTCGGTAGACTTCCTGTATGATTGGCACACCAAACAATTGTCTTTGAGAACAAAATCTGCAGATGTTAATTTGTGCTAGAATTGGTTCAGAAATGAGTGTTTTCTTCAACTTATGCCCTTGAAAATTCCTCATTTTGTCATAAAAATGAAAAGACAAGTGGTCTTAAGCAGCTACCACTAAGACATAATAAGACAAATCTTGAAATCAGTTGTCTAGGCTTTCTGAGGACAGATTTCAGACATAGTCTCCTTTCATGAGTGTTGCAGAGGAAGGTGAGGGGTATATTTTTTGTTTTTCAAGTACTTTATCGCAGAAATGAATTAGAATGAATATCCAAATAACACTTTAGTATGTTTTTCTGGGTGAAGATTGATGACGCATGTAATGCTCTTCTCGACTCCTTTCCTTCATCTCCTTCGTTTTTTTCTATGTATAGAGGAAGCCATCCATACCTTTCCTATCTTTTAGAAGGGTGCACTTGAAGTTGAGAAAATCTGCATTCTGGACATTAGCATTCAGAAAGTCTGATTATACAGATTTTGGATAATTATTCATTAATTAAATCTCTTTCCAAAAACTTTGTGAAGAAATGGGTGTAATTCCTTCACTTATTTACTGGCACAACTATGTCAGACTTGTATTTGCCGATTCTACTGTACCAAATTATTTAAAAATAGGTTGTTAATGGACAGCAGAGTGTTAGAGTGAGGAAAGAGTACTGTAGCTGCTAGGGTTTGTTCTATTCAGGGAAAACAGAACTAAGCTGTGCTGGTGAGGGAACTTCTTTGTCCAGTGTAACTTCTGTCTTCATTGAGTTTGTTGGCGTATTGCCTTACATTGTTAAGATTTTAGAAACTGTATTTGATACATGCGTCATATACTGGTTTTTCTCCACTAACGTATTAGATTCTGCTTTGAAAAGGTTTCGTATAAAGAAGCAGGTACCAGTTTACAGATACTTACTGCAGTGAGCAAAATTGGCAAACTTGGTTGTGCAGTAGCTCAATGTCAATGTATCAGCATCACTACTGCTGTTAAAAAAAAAAAAAAAAAAAGGAGAGAAGACAAATGTAGTCACTGGTTTTCCTCCAGTTTCATTTTCTGTTAAGACGTGTGGATGACTACTTCACTTGCATTATACACTGGTTATTCACCTCACCTTGTCCTTTGCAGTTGGTAAGCAGCTGATGTCCGTAGGGCTGTCACTGTAGGGTGAGAGAGAAGAGATTGCAGTGCAGAGGGAGTGTAGAGTGCACATCAGTTCCAAGCAACAGAGTCAACAGTTTAGGTTTCTGACCTGAAAATAAGGTAAAAGTAATCATCATCAAATTACATTATGTAAAACTGGCAAGGGTGAGACCTCTCTTAAAGCATATTCAGAGAAATTGTTTGGCTTATTTATAAATACACATCCACATAAATCTCTACATCTGGCAGGGAGCTCATTATAATATACAGTATGTTGAAAGAATGATTATATGATGATTAAAATTGATTTTAGGAATGCTCTTTCATTAGTTGTAAAGAAGCTATGACTATTCAGAGGGTGGAAAAGGAGAAATAAAAGATGGTAGGTGGGCGAAGATAATGAATACAGGATTCCCAAGTAAGGCAAAATTAATAAAACACCACTTATTTTTAGGCAGGATTGAAGTCTTAAGGCATTGGAACTTGCAAGTAATCTCTTAGATCTTTTCAGTGAAGACAGAATGCTGAATGTAAGGGATTGCACAGTGACAGGCTTTCTAAGCTACATCCTGATAGAAGTGAGCGGAATGGACGTGGAAAACAAACAGAAAGACAAACAAACAAAGAATTCTGAAAATAACCCAAGAAAAACTTTGCTAGGGAGATCTTCCATTTCCACACAGTGTGAAGAGTCACAGTGCAGATGACTGTTCAGAAATGTGAGAAAATACACTGCTGCATTCCTAGCAAGTAGTAAGCATGGCTAAAAGGCAGTAAGCGAGATTAGCAAGATTAGCATTATTATTGTGAAGTTACTGTGGACTTAAAGGAGACCATGAAAACTGAAGTATATAAGGAAATAAATGCCATTGACAACAAGTTTTTTAAAAAATCCAGCAAAAAATAATATTCTGAAGACATTCTGTGAATTTTAGAAAGGGAGTAACTGAAAGAGTCCCAAAATATTTAATCTTTTGAATGCTTCAGTGCATGCGATGAGCTTAAAACAAATGTCTTTCTCCCCAAGCGGGATGGGTTTCTTCATTTCACCTAGCTTTGTTGTTCCAGAAGATAATGATCTTCTGTACTAGTTGTTGGAGGCATAACTGCACTTCTTTATGGAGGGAAAACTGAAAGACTTTTTCAGTGAATGGTCCCACTTATATCCTGCCTTTAATAGGATTCATTGCAATCTTTTATTTTGTGGACCTCAGAGCACTGGGG
This sequence comes from Gallus gallus, assembly GCF_016699485.2. Lineage (NCBI taxonomy): Eukaryota > Metazoa > Chordata > Aves > Galliformes > Phasianidae > Gallus > Gallus gallus. The sequence continues at coordinate 96,951,256 of NC_052533.1, read as the reverse complement.
AGAGGTTCCCTTCTAACAGGTGTGTTACTGTCCTCTTTGCTTTGAAACAGCACATGAGACCACCTCAAAAAATGGGCAAGATCAGTGCTATATAGACATATCACTCTGTATCCTCCTGTACCTTGACAGGTGTCCCTGGAAACCTATCAAAGAGACTGTAACTTCATCAGAAGACTTGCTTGCTTTCCCCAGCTCCTTGCAAGTTACGAGTTACTGATATTTTTCAGTTGTACCTCTTGAAATAGAGACGGGCATGTCCTGCTGTCATGGTGCTTTGAAGAGATGTCAACACAAAATCAGCTCTTACTCTGCCCTGTATAAAGAGCTGCAGTATTACCTTACGCGTGTGCAGCAGTTACTGCAACACTGGCTGAAGGTCTTAAGAGGAGGATTTCATTTGCATTGTCCTTTTGATCTGTTCTGATGTGCAGATCTCTGACTTACCTGTGGTCCTTAATTCAGATTACAACTGTTTCTTTTTTTGTTTGCTGACATTTGTAGTTCTCTTCCTTCTCTCCACCTACCAATAGAATCTGCAGATCCATTTCTTTGCTTTGTCCACTTTTGTTTGTTCATTGTTTTATTCTTGACAGATTGACCATTTGCTATGATACAGCTCTTGAGATGGATAGGTAACGTGTCAGTTTGGTCAACAAACAATGAGGTTCACCTGTCTACTTGGCTGTGTAAAGGTGGCTCATTTTACCTGCTATTCCCAAGCTTCCTTTGACTTTTTAAAAAATGATTGTATACTTTCTATTTTATGTGATTTCCATATGCAGAATACAGGGCTATGAATTCAGAAATTATCACATATCTGTGAAAACTACACAGCATTGTATGTTTTCAATCAAGTAAAAGCTTTACATTTATACACTAAAGGAAGTTCTTCACTGTATTTTCTTACTGCATTCTATTAGGGAACAAACCATTATCTGACCCATCTGACCCAAAGGGTAAATTACCTTTCTATTATTCAGCGCAGTTACATTTTTCATAATACTGCTCAAAATACATTAAGTGCCTTTTTTCATTCTTCTGAAAAAAATATACTGATAAGGGTCTGCTTTCTACATAATTCTCACTGTGGTAGCTACACTTCACCCAGACATGTGGCCACTTCTTCATACCTTGTGATGAAGGAACAGGGAGTCATATGTAGCCATTTGCTTGATGAGTACTAGAGCTAGGCGTGCATGACAGAGAGAGCACTGTTTCCAGAGGAACCACAAAATTGAGTATAAGAAGTGGGGGGGGCGAGGAAAAGAAGGGAAAAGACTTCATTTTAGAACAAGTTCAGCAGTACAGTCTGTATTCCTTTCATTTTGAAATGAGTCTGCTTCCTACTAGGTATCAGACAAAAATCAGATAGGGAAATAATGACAGCTGGAAAGCATTGTGAGTGCAAACCCTTACCATATTCCTGAGAGGATTCAGTACAGTGCTTCTTGGCACTCTGGGCATACATCAGAGATTGCTTCCACAAGGCAGCTCATAAGCTAGAGGCAGAGAAGACCCCGGCACCTTGAGATCTTCACTTACATCACCATCTCACTTGTAAAGTAAGTGATGTGTGCTCATTCTGCTGATGTAGTCAGGCAAAACACACCAGCAGGAGAAAAAAAGGGAGAAATCAGCTTTTTGTCCAGAACAGAGGTTTTGCTTTGTAGTAAGTTGTTTCTTACAGCATGACTCTCAAGTGAAAAAAAGCCCATCAGAAAACCACACAGAGGTATGCTGGAAGTTCCCAAACATTGCATAGTGTGCATAAGTATTCTGACTATTCACAGTTCAAATATTAGGATTTTATAGTATCTCTCAAATGATGATTGCCTTGCAGAAATAAACAAGTAGAGCCTGGTTTCAGGAAAGAAACTTCCTGGAGCCATAATCCCTTTAAATATTCATCTAAGTGAGAAATACTCTTTTTCTGTACGTAACTGCATTTTCAGTCGAAAAGACCATTTCTTCTCCAGTGATATATCCTCAGCTGAAATTCTTAAATCCTGAAGAGCCAGTTGGTTGAAGCTTATTACTATTAGCTGGTGTCTTCCTCTGTTGCTAAAAGGTGAAATAATTTAATTCTAATTATTTCTCAGAGTGAAAGCAGAAGAAGGAATTGAAATTAATCACCTATTTGTTATGTGCTTGGAGCCAATAAGGAGCGTGAAGGAAAGAAAATTAGCACTTGAGCTACAAATAGTAACAGCAACAAAAATGCTTCCTGTCGATGGTGGAAGGTTTTGAGCCAGTCAAAATGTGATGGTGGATAGTGTGTGGCACCATGGGGCAGCTGGCCGTCCAGAAGTGCTTCCTTCCATTCCCAGCTCTCTCGTTGTCTTTTCTGTTCTGTGATGAGGCTCCCAGTTAGCCAGTGAACACCTGCCCAGTACCTGCTCACATGCTTGCACTCAAGAACTTTGTCAGAGCATCTCTCCCCTGGGTTAAATGTAATACAGTCGCAGCTACCCATGCAAGTCTGCGAGTCCCTTACTCATCTCTGTCTTCATCAGTTCTCTGAGCAAGAAGTGACGTACCACTTGCAGTTTTCTGCACTGAAAATGGCGTTCAGTATATGCAGTGAGCAAACGTGTGTGTTACAGAACAGGCAATACAGAAGATTTCTCCCCAGAGTCACGTCTTCCAGAATCTGCTACTAACTTGAAAAGTTAAGGGGGCTCTGAAAATAAGCTGCTTTCCTTCCTCCTACCCACTCGCTGCTGCATGCTACTGATAATCTGCCCCTAATCCCTCATTTTGCCTTCCAGTCCTCTGAACCACTTCTCTGTTCCAGTGCCTCCCCAAGACAACATTTGGTCTCTACCTCATAGGTATCGAACAGGCTGCAATACTTATCTGTTGTATAGTATATAATACTTGTGTTTACGTTATATATAACGTAATATAATTTATATCCAATATGGAGTGATTGTTTTCAGAGGAGTATGCCAAGGTGTGGTATGAAACCAAATCTGCAGTTTCATACTGTAGTCAGATAATGTCAGATACATTCTGCAGACATGGAAACAAAGCATGACAGTCTACTAGCCTGTGTATTTCTACAGCATCTTCCTTCATTTCAAAAACAAAACCAAAAAAATCCTTCCAGGTCACTGCATGACTTTCTGTCCTTGTGTAAAATTAAATTAGAGATAAATTGTCTTTGCTTTCTTGGAATGACTGTGCTTGTGTTCCGTTGTATTCTGTTTGCAAAGCTCAAGGCTGATATTTTCTCTGACAGTGTAAGTTGTCTGATTATGATAAGATAAAACAGTGTGGAAGCTGCTTATTCGCTGTTATTTGGCTGTCAGTTTTACAGCAGGCCTTTTGATAAACCCACTTAGGGAAATTATACAGGTTTGGGGATCTTTTGGCAATTGTTGGTAATATCCTGCTCTATTTGAAAAATGGGACTACACTGAAAGCATTCCTCCTCTTTTTTTTTCTTTTGTCTTTTCCCTCTTTCTCTCTCTTTTGGGAATCATGGTGTGTTGCTTAGTATGTATCTTGTTGGTAGTTCACAGTACAGTTAGATGTGTTCCTAAAGATCGGTCTGTAAAGGCAGTACAATGCACAGTGCTGTGAATGGCTCGTTGTCAGCACCAGTTAAAGCTGCTCTGACAAATCGACAGTGGAGGGGGAGGAGGAATCGTTTTACAGCTAGAACTACAATGGCAGTTGTATTGGGAAATCAATGTTCTCTTGGTGGCGTGTTTGTTTTTTTTTTTTTATTGCCCAAATGTCAGTGTTTCTCAATAGCTTGCTCATATGAATAGGAGTCAAGGGAATTCTCAATGTCCAAATCGTAGAGCATGTGCTATTGTTTGCATTCTCCTCAATTTCTGAGCTGCTCACAGCAGGCTGTAATCATGTATCATGCTGATTTTTCATCTCTGTTATGCATTATTTCAGTTTCTTCTGACTTTTGTCTTCCTTATTCACACAGAGGAAGCAAAAGGGCAGTCTGGATCAGAAAAAAAAAGTGCTTAGAGCTGTAGCTTGACTCTGGATGATGTGTTATTTGTTTTGCCTCGGGGTAGTTCATCGTGTCTTTTGATTTACCTGTCTGTGAGAAAGGTGTAGCGCCTTCCTTAAGACCTTATAAAAACTTGTCCTACATTTGATATTAAAGGTTATTCTGAAGGACTCATAGGCTTTTTCATTACAGTGCAGTCATAGGCATTGGCTTGTCTTTCTCATTGCTGTGAAATAATTGTCAGTGCTGCTCTTTGCCAAAGACATCATTATTCTGTCTAGAAAGTATCGGTACGGCTTTCATTACTTCCTGGAAAGTGTTTGGTGCAATACAGATACAGGTCTGGTCCTTCTCAATTCTCTTTGTACAGCACATCAAATGTAGCTAGTTAGGACTGCATTTCCCTTATGCATCAAGGAGGGCTGTAAAACAGTGAAGCCCCCGTGTCTTCTAGAAGAGTTTGTGTTGTGGTTGTTTGCTGTAGATTTCCAGGTATTCAACAGCCTGGAGAGAAAGTGACCATTCAGAGATCTGAACTGTTGGATACAATAATCTGCCTCCCAGAATGAACAACACTATATAATCTGTAGTTGCTGCATTTAGAATAGATAGAGGAAGGCGTCTCTTGTTTTAGAGCATAGAACAGTGCAGGTAGTACGTATCTGAATGGAGTGTTCGTCTATAGGATTGACTGCTAAGATTAAATACGCTATTTGATTTCCTGATGATTAGATAATATTACAATCTCATCTGCCATCTGTCTGTTTCAGGCTTGCTAAGCAATAGACCCAAATGGGCTGTGCTTAGCAAAAAGGCTTGCCATTTTCTGAGAGGTTTTACTGGAAGAGGAGTGCGGAGCTTAACTCTTTATACAGATGTATTGATATGAGATCTGTTCTGAAAAGCATTTTTCCAGAAGGGGTTTTTCTAGAGCGGAAAAGGCCTTGGAGAGACATAGTCAGTGATCTGTCCCACCCACAAGCTATGCTGGGAGTGACTTCTTGTGTTCTTACCAGCAGTGCAGCCTCCTTGTGTTCTCACTTCGTGCAGCCAGTGCTGCTGTGTCCAGCAGTTTGCACCATCTACTGCAGATGAGACAAGAAAATCTCCTTGGAAAGAAGAAAATCTCCTTAGAGAAGAAGAAAGAGAGGACTTCCAGAAAGAAAACAGTCTTTTCATAAGTGTTGGAAAGCCTAACGTTTATGCACAAATGATTTTCGATGCTTTTTAATGCAGAAATATCATTTTCTTAAACTGGCTCAGTATTCTTTCCATTTTTTACAATGTCCCTTGTTTGAGCTGACCTTTTAAAAATCTCTTACGGGTAGCTTTGATTTTTATAGGGGAATTCATTCTGATGTAGGAACACAAGTAGCATAGGACTTCACTGCCATACAATATTTAATCCTCTTAAAATAGTTATTGTCTTTCATTTGTTTTTGTTGATAGTTGAAACCTGCTAGGAACAGATCTACATCTATTTGTGATGCAGTTGAACTGGGAAGGAAAGCAACACATCGCAATAACAACTCTTAACAAACTTACTTTCCTCTAGTGAGGTTTATAGTCTTTTCTTTGTCACACAGTGAATAGTCCCACTGTAAATCATGTCTGTATTTAAGGTTTGCATGTGAACAGCTTCCAGAGTTATCACCTGATTTTCAGCTGCCCTTGCTATTTTTACTGTAGGTTTTCCAACTGATATTGGAGATGCTGCCCGTGTGCTGGCTGATCTATGTGTGTGTAGCAGCTTGTCCTCCAAAATGGATGTATTTCTCTAAATTCACCTCTACTAGGATAAATTCTGAGGGCCAGGAAGTGTAGCAAGAACAGCAGTACGTTTGAATTATACAGTAGCTCTTTATGGAAAATATTGATTGCACATTGCACAGACTTGCATCAACTGACATCAGTGTAATTCACATGTATGCAATGTTTGTGTTCAATAAATGCACACCAACCCCAACCTTACAATAAAAAAATAACTTTTTCTGTGTTGAGGAAGGCTAACACCAGTCAAACTTCAAATCAATTCCAGAACTCCTTCCCCGCCCAACTAGATGAGGGTGATGAGACAACCCGTGGCAAGCCTATAATATTGCACATGTGCATGGATTTGGTCACTCTTTCTCCCCACACTTGAGCCCAGGACAAAACAAGGTATGGATTTGTGAACCATAAAGCCTTTTGCCAGCTCCAGAAGGTGGAAAGTGGTTGAATACATCTCTGTATCCCAATGCTTCATCAACCGTAACTCTGCAGCGGCTGTCCTGGTGGCCACAGGACCTGTTTTTCAGCTGTAAGCTAGATCTCACAGCGTGCAACTTCCTTGCATTAGTGCAGCTCCTGCACAGCAGACTATTTTTCCTAAGAAAAAAAATTCACTGAAAATTTGTCTTCTTGAGAAGTACAACTTCACATGGCAGCTGGGAGGATGCTTCCTTTCTTTTCGTATAGGGCAGCCAAAAAGTCATCGTGGTTCTAAAAAGGTTGTAACTTTCACAAAGAGAGAGTACGAGCCCAGTCATACCGAAGTTAAGAGGTCAGGGTTGTTTTTTTCTTCTTCGTGCCTTGTGTATGAACCAAGATTGTAATGGGTGAGAAGTAACAGCCGCCCCTCTGAGGAGTTATGAAAAATATTGGCATGTGCTGTTAAACCACTTAGAAATACAATAGCACAAGACAATGAATAGGATTAGATAAATGTGGAAGTTTGAAGAACTGGGGGCAGTGGTTGCCTGAATCCACCAGCGGATCTTGTTCATAGGGGAAGTTGGAGGAAGGCTAGCTATGAGTACTACTTTGTTTGCTCTAGAGGAAGAGGGCCCAACAGAAGGGAGCTTCAGATAGCAGCAATGGGCATTTTGGTCTGTATTTTCAGTACAACTTAGACAAGGTTTCTGGAAGTTTAAACCTTCATTTGGGGTTCACAGTTTGTTTTGTTGTTCTGTTTTTATCAGCGCTTTCCATGCGTTCCTTCTTTCCTTAGCTTTTCTGACTGCTGTTCCAGAGCAGTATGCTTGCGTTTTAAGATGTTTCTAAACTTTTAGAAAAGTAGGTTTTTACTTGATTCAGAATATACTATTTCAGTAATTGCTTATTAGTGTGAAGCTATTTCAGTTCACTCTCACACTTTTACTTCCATCGCCTGACTTGCTAATGTGGCAACAGATACAATGACCATTTTAAATGTTTTTTTTTTTCCTGACTAGAAAAGGTATGCATTAGGGATTGTGAGTTTTATTCCGGGATCTCTTATGACATTGCGCATGCATTTTGAGCAATACGGTAAGGGCAACACTTAGATAACACTTAGTATCTGGCAGCTTCTGTCCTCGTAATTGTCTGTGATTAACATTGTAAAGCTGAGAAGGGCTGCAAGCCTCGTGCAGTTTGTAGTATGTTTCTGAAGGTGTGGGTTAAATATGTGACGTGCCCTGTGTAGCCATAGGTAGGTAGGAAAATGTTTTTTAAATGCTTCCTGTATTACAAATCATTTCAGAAGCAGGGGAAGAATAAGCAAATCCAGAATGTAATCTGACCATACTTAAAATTTTGACACAATTATCCTGCATACAGTATTAAAAACTGAAGAACTCTAAAAGAAGCAAGAATGCCTTTAGAGCTTGGTATTTACAGCCATTTTCTTTGCCTTTATCACAGTCACAGCTTACTGACTGGGAATCTAAATACGAAGTCAGCTGAATATACACATCGCTAGGTTATCTCATTGCTAGGTGCCTGCTCTGTTTATCAAGTCCTTATGTAACGTTCTGAATTACATTAAGGCAGGGCCAAGCTTTGTATTCCCATGCTGTTATCCTCTCGCTGATAGGAGAGATGAGCAGAGCCACGTGCAGTGTGGTTGCAGGGATGGCTGCCTCTGCTCTCTTGCCTCTCCTACGCTCAGGCTGCACCGCGTCTCCATTTCACTTTCTAGCAGTGGGAGCGCGGGGCTGCGGGATGCGGTGCTGCAAGGCAGCACTGGTAGGATGGAGGCACAGAGCTGAGGCTGGGGGAGCAACAAGTGCCAGACTGTAAACATTGATTTGAGTGCTATCAAACTGATTAGGGTTTGGAGATAGACCAGGGAGTTTCAATTCGTGTTTATAATTAAGAATGTAAACAGAATGTAATGTTTATGTGTGCTCTAGATACAAAAAGAGGCTTTCAAAGCTCTGATTTGAACTCTTTAAAAATAAAAGAATTGTGATAAAATAAGAACAAAAAGGACACTCCTGCTAGCATTAAATCATCCCATTACCTCACTCACTTCCTCACACACAGTTGCGTACAGAAGCACTGCTCCAGAGGTTTTATCTTTCATTCTTCACTTAGGCCCTATCCTTTTAATGAACGTGTCTGCATGTGACATGTTTTGGTTTGTGTTTTTCCCCCTTTGGAGGGATGTGACAAAAGGGTTTGTCGAAAAGACGCATTGAAGCTCATGATTGTTCTACTAAGGACCTCTTTAACGTTAATTCACCAGAGTACGTTCTGCGTAAATAAGTTGATATAGACTCACTGTGACCATTACTTAATCCTGTATCTCATAAGAAGCCAACTGTATCCAGCCTGAACTGGTTTGGGGATTTTGTTTGAGTTTTTTGGTCAATAAATCATAACCTCTCATGAGACTTATGAAAATTCCTTTTAAGCCATGGTAGTTGCTATGTCCCTACTTGGATAACAGTTCAGATAGCAATCCTTAAATTGATAGCTTGCAAACAGACTGCTAAATTTGTGTGGGGAGCCTTTCTGGACAAAGCCAGTCAGCTTATTTTCTGTTTTTTACAAGATTAAAGCCTTGAAATCCCTCTCTACTTCAGCTGCTGGTTGCCGTCTGCATTTCCTTAACTTACAAGTTTGTATCTAAAACAAAATCTGCATCCCAATTTCCTTATCATCTTCGCTACTCACTCTAAAAACTTTTAAAGAAAAACAGTTCCTTTCTTTTTCAGTTTTGGAATCTGTATTCATTACTTCAGCTTTCCCATCTTCAGAAACAGAAGCAGTTAAAAACTCGTGCCTTAACACATCCACCAGGCTCCGGCCATCCCCATTCCGGATCCCATTTGCACTTGGAGCTAGCTCCAGAGCAGTGCTGTTGGAAATGGCTACCTGAAAAAATCCAGATCAAGAAAACAAACTCTCGCTTTTGTAGAAAGAAAAATGGCCTCTGACTTGAATTTCCTTTGGTGTTTGAATTCTGAAATAAACCTGGGTGATGTCAGGGAAAAGTATAAGGCAAGTTTGCCTTGGGGTCAACGTGAAATACGGATTTGTGCAGAAGCAAGTTTTGTGGTAAAGCTTGTAAAATCAGCATTTCTTGAAAGACATACTTTGGTCTTTTATGACACGGTGAAGGAGTTCATACCGAGCACATGAGAGCTGTAATAACAGGCAGAAGCTTTGTGATTTGAGCGTGATTTGTAACATAATTGAGAAAATAATGGCAGGAACGAGCACTGGAAGCCCTGTATAAGTGTGCATTCTGAATTCTAAAGGTTTTTCATAATGCGATCCTACGTTTTCAGTTAAGTCAGTAATAAACAGCCTTAGAAATAAATGGGGCATATTAAGCATTGCCTTCTTTCTTCCTAACCGACATCGACGACGGGCTCAGACTGAGCATTTTCAGCCCTGCATTTCACGACGCTGAGCGAGGTGAGCAGCAGAAGCTGCGGCATCGTCCGTCGCTCACCCACTGCGAGGGGCCTTCTTTTCTGTGAGTTTCCATAAATTAGATGTGGAGCCAAAGCAAGCGGAAGCTATTTTTAGTGCGGCAGCACTGCAGAACAGAAGCTGGCGGAGCGTCACGTGTGTCAGGCTGAATCAAAGGGAGTATCCCAGCAATGTGCTGTAAACAAAACAAGGGCGCCGTCAGAAAACAAGCTGCAGGTACCTCAAGAACCTGAATCAAAGCCTCACGCTAGGAGCAAATGCACTGACTTACGGACCGCGTTTCTTAGGAGATTTTTCTATTTTGAAAACATGCGGGCAAAATAATGATAATGCATTTCCTGGTATCCCATTGTCTCGCTTGATGCAGTTCTTTTCGTGAGGCGTTT